>NC_134402.1:284677678-284927678 GCF_038048845.1 Mixophyes fleayi | reverse complement strand
CGCTGGGCTAGGGGTACGCCCCCCCCCCCCCTTCGTTGAGCTTACCTCCTTCCGTTGTTCCACTCCCTGTAGCACTTACGCGCGCGCAGTAATCTCCTTACTGTGGAGATCTCGTGAGAGTGAGACTGACTCATAGTCTTACTCTCACAAGATCTCCTCAGTAGGGAGATTACTGCATGCCGTGTAAGTCCTACAGTGACAGCAGGCAGCTAATCGCATAGTATTTGCAGTTAGCTGCCTGCCATTCTCCTCGAACAGGTGACAGTCGGAGCCAGGGGCGGGGACACCCCGACCCAATGAATGCCAACGGGCTCCCCGGCTGCCTGAGGCCCCTGGGCTGTAGCCCCTTTAGCCCTATTGTTAATCCGGCTCTGCTCCTACCTCTGGATCCTGCGGAATAAAGTTGGCAAACAGGTGTAGGTTTGATAAGAGTAGAATAGGTGTGATGCAGCTGAAGCAGATAAAGCAGTACATAAACTTTAACTGGTAACATTAATGGGCTCCAGATTATGTTTGTGTATAAATTGCATAGATTTATTTATATCAATATATTCAGGGTCTTGTCTTTGCATCTCATACCACATCAAAACCACACATTTATCTTTGGTCTTCGCAGTATAAAACTCCTTTGTCATGCCACCAATATAAGGAAAATTGTGTGATAACATGTTCACTTGACTCAAGAGTTAACAGTCAATTCTACTGTCATGATTTTATCCTCCTTCACAGTGGTTATAAGGTAACTGATTAATGTTTTTCTTAGCACCACATGTAAGACTACACCTGGTTGATCCTGCTGAGTTAGGTAGCATATATTCCTTACTGACACCTAATCTTCACATTGCCATACTCCCACACTCTCGGATTCCGATCCTTTTGTAACCTGTGATCAATTGCAAATGTCAGGCAAGGAGTTATAGTGTCTAACTTTCAAGGAGTCCTCACAGACCCACAGAGGCAACCATTTTTGTGGGCTGAGCTAAAAGTCCAGAGAATGCAGCCTATCAATTCGCTAAGAAGCAGTACCTCATGAATAGAAGGCATGCCTTATGAATAGTAGTTATTCAACACCCCAGTGATTTCCCTAGTTTCCAGAACATACATAAGTTGCATGATTCATTTATTAGAGGGTTCATGCAGTGTTGGCAGCCTGCCCCAAATTTATTAAAAGGACTTTTGAAAATCAGGTTTTATAAGTATTGTTTATGGAGTGGCACTGTTCCCATTCATAGCAGAAATCCTGCCAGTGAACAAACAAACGTGTCATATTGTGTACCTGAAGTCGTGAAATTCTTCTTTGTTGGTCACTAATGTGATTTCTGAAAAATATATGCAGCTGGGAAAATCAAGGCAGGCTGTACACTGATGAGTCACCTAGCCTATCCTTGTTACATTTGGAGTAAATTGCTCAATTTAACCATTCTTTTCCTTCTGTATAAGAAAAACAGCTTGTCATTTACAGGTTATTCTAAGAATTGTATCAGAACAAGAATACAATGCATGCACAGACAACATTGTCATGTCCACAAAAAGGTTTTATGTTCACAGTTTATGTACAGTCAGGGGTAAAAGTTTTGAGAATGACACAAATATTATTTTTCACATCTGCTGCCTGAGTTTTTATGATGGCAATTTGCATATACTCCAGAATGTCATGAAGAGTGATCAGATGAATTGCAATTAATTTCAAAGTCCCTCTTTGCCATGACAATGAACTTTATCCCAAAAATAACATTTCCACTGCATTTCAGCCCTGCCACAATAGGACCAGCTGACATCAGTCCAGTGATTCTCCTGTTAACACAGGTGAGAGTGTTGATGAGGACAAGGCTGGAGATCACTCTGTCATGCTGATTGAGTTAGAGTAGCAGACTGGAAGCTTTAAAAGGAGGGAGGTACTTGAAATCATTGTTCTTCCTCTGTTAACCATGGTTATCTGCAAGGAAACACGTGCAGTCATTGATGCTTTGCACAAAATGGGCTCACAGGCAAGGATATTGCTGCTATTAAGATTACACCTAAATCAACTATTTATCGGATCATCAAGAACTTCAAGGAGAGAAGTTCAATAGTTGTGAAGAAAGCTTCAGAGCACCCAACAACGTCCAGAAAGTTCCAGGACCGTCTCCTAAAGTTGATTCAGCTGTGGGATTGGGGCACCACCAGTGCAGAACGAGGCAAAGACTTTTGGAGGAGGGCCTGGTGTCAAGGAGGCCAGCAAAGAAGCTACTTCTCTCCAGGAAAAACATCACAGACAGACTGATATTCTGCAAAAGATACAGGGATTGGACTGCTGAGGACTGAGATAAAGTAATTTTCTGTGATGAATCCACTTTCAGATTGTTTGGAGCATCTGGAAAAACGCTTGTCCGGAGAAGGAGAGGTGAGCGCTACCATTAGTCCTGTGTCATGCCCACAGTAATCCCTCCAGACTCAATACTGCAGTCCTATTTTTTCCCTGTATCAACTACTATCCTTCATTTTAATTAACAGTGATATTCCTGGATACCCTTTTCCGCTAAAAATTTGTCTAACCCTTTCTTAAACATATGCCATACACAAATGTGCCCCAAGTTAAAGAAAGGATGCACACGAGAAACATGTTAAACACGAGAAAATATATGAACTTACCTGATTATTGCATCCTGTCACACTCACGCCCCGCCCCCATTTGCCAGAAGTGCCAGATGGCCAGTCCGGCCCTGCCTAAGACCATTCATGTCTGGGGTTGCTTCTCAGCCAAGGGAGTGGGCTCACTCACAATTTTATTTAAGAACACAGCCATGAATAAAGAATGGTACCAAAACATCCTCCAAGAGCAACTTCTCAAACCATCCAAGAACAGTTTGGTGTCAAACAATGCCTTTTCTAGCATGATGGAGTACCTTGCCATAATGCAAAAGTGATAACTAAGTGGCTTGGGAATCAAAGCATCGAAATTTTGGGACATGGCCAGGAAACTCCCCAGACCTTAATCCAATTGAGAAATTGTGGTCAATCCTCAAGAGGCGGATGGACAAACAAAAACCCACAAATTCTGACAAACTTCAAGCAGTGATTAGGTAAGAATGGGCGGCCATCAGTCAGTATGCTGCCCAGAAGTTGATTGATAGCATTCTAGTCAGAATTGCAGATTTCTTCAAAAAGAAGGGTCAACACTGCAAATATTGACTCTTTGCATAAACTTAATTTAATTATCAATAAAAGCCTTTGATACTTATGAAACTCTTGTAATTTTACTTTAGCATAGCATCATCTGACAAAAAGGTCTATAAACACTGAAGCAGCAAACTTTGTGAAAATCAATACTTGGTTCATTCTCCATACTTTTGGCAATAACTGTAAGCTGCAAAACGAAATTCCCATTCCCATTTATTAAATTGTGTTAAAATATCATAATGACTTATATATTATCTGGTCATGCAGTTTAACCTGTTCATTGCTGGTACTCTCCTGCTCAAAGCTTAAGGAAGTTATTTCTTCACAAATAAAATGAGAGTAAAGTTCAATAAATACTTATGGATATCATGCCATATTTTGTTGCTTGCTTCTGGCAGGCAAAGCCTCTTCCTGTGTATTTCTAATGCAGGAATAATATCCTGTATGTATTTAATTTTAGAAGTATAATCGGATATTGTGTTAAATGTAAATTTAATGTGTAAAATGTGTTTTTTAACAATTCCACAAATCCTGCACCTTCTGCATATGAAATGACTGCTTAGTTTGATAAATAAGCAAATGCATACAGAGATTTTAATGCCTGTTTTGCATAATGGTTCTTTAGTGAACCAGGTGGAGAAAATAAACTGGTAATAAATTTGTTTTACTGGAGAATAATGTTTTACTAGAAAAGAGGTGCTTTTGGGCATATTCACACTAAAGAATGAGCCCAGCACATTGGTTCAATCTTTGACAGGTGCATATTCAATTTTGTTTTTTTATTTTATATTTCAAATTTTTCAGTTAATGTAATTAGGTTTAAGGGTGTGCACCGGGCACTTTTGGTGTTTTGGGTTTTGGGTTCTGATTAGCTTGAGGTTTTGGGTTCTGATTTGTTTTGCCAAAACACCCCATGAAAGGTTTTGGTTCTGATTTTGGGTTTTGGGTTCTGATTTATTTTTAAAAAAGCATAAAAAATGCTAAAATCCATATTTCGGTTTTTTTTTCACTCCTACACTATTATTAACCTCAATAACATTCATTTCCACTAATTTCCAGTCTATTGTGAACACCTCACACCTCACAATATTGTTTTTAGTCCAACGTTGCACCGAGGTAGCTGGATGTCTAAGCAAAGCGACACAAGTCGGCGGCACAAACACGTGGCCCATCGTAGGTGGCTGTGTAGGCTTGAATGGCCTTTTTCTGCTCCTCCATCCTCTGCAGCATATAGAGGTTGGAGTTCAAGCGCGTCACTACCTCTTGTTTTTGTTGATGGCAGGGCATGTTCATGCTTTTTTGATGTAGCAGGAACAGTGAACGTAGTTTAATATCTGATACTAAGATTTCTGGACTGCGTAGTGGAGTGGCCCTGGTACCCAATTTGGTACCGGGGCCACAATACCTCCTTCAACTGGTCTAAATTCCACTGCACAGACGGTGGACACCGGATGCACGTCTAACACCAACATAGCTGTTAAGGCCGCAGTTATCCTCTTTGCCATAGGATGACTACTTTCGTACTTTGTGCTCATGGCAAACGACTGTTGGACGGTCACATAATGCCAAAAAAAGAGTTGCAAGATGGAATTGTCCTTGGACCCTCCCACCCACCCTGATGTTGTTGAAATAGGACATGCGCACTTTAATAAACCAATCATTTCAGCGACAGGGCCTACAAAACTGTGGCTGAAATGATTGGTTTGTTTGGACCCCCACAAAACGAGCTGGCAAAGAAAAAAAGAGGTGCAAGATGGAATTGTCCTTGGGCCCTCCCACCCACCCTTATGTTGTTGAAATAGCACATGCATACCTTAACAAACCAATAATTTCAGCGACAGGGCCTACCAAACTACTGTGGCTGAAATGATTGGTTTGTTTGGGCCCCCACACAAAAAAAGCTGTTCATCTCTCCCTGTACAAACTAAACAGGCTCTACTGAGGCAAGATGTCGTCCTCATCCTCATCCTCTGATTCCTCGCCCCCTTCAGTGTGTACTTCCTCATCCTCACACATTATCAATTCGTCCCCGCTGGACTCCACAACCACAGGTCCCTCTGTAGTCTTTGGAGGGCAGTGCTGTTCTTGGTTAAGGAATTGATAATTCATTTTTATGAACATCATTTTTTCAACGTTTTGCGGAAGCAACCTCCTTCGCCGCTCACTGACCAGGTTCCCCGCTGCACTAAAAACTCTTTCCGAGTACACACTGGAGGGGGGACAACTCAGGTAAAATAGAGCCAGTTTGTACAGGGGCTTCCAAACTGGCTTTTTTTCCGGCCAGTAAGAATATGGACTGTCTGACATGTCTACTTGTATGGTGTCAGCAAAGTAATCCTCCACCATTTTTTCAATTGTGACAGCATCCAATGCAGCGACAGTAGACATG
Source organism: Mixophyes fleayi (assembly GCF_038048845.1). Taxonomy (NCBI): domain Eukaryota; kingdom Metazoa; phylum Chordata; class Amphibia; order Anura; family Limnodynastidae; genus Mixophyes; species Mixophyes fleayi. The sequence continues at coordinate 284,922,130 of NC_134402.1, read as the reverse complement.
TCTGCAATGGTTGGCAGGTCCTTCAGTCCGGACCAGATGTTCTCAGCATCCCCGCCAGCGGGTCTTTTAGGAAAACTGAGCTTTTTCCTCGCAGACACAGGTGTTGAAGATTGGGCATCGCCCTTGGCAGACGACATTGATGGCATTTCATCGTCTATGTCATGACTAGTGGCAGCAGCTTCAGCATTAGGAGGAAGTGGGTCTTGATCCTACTTTATCCTCCAAATTTTTGTACTCCATTATATGCAGCACAAGAGAGCGTACCCCTAAACCACACACACTTTGGGACTGCAGAAACAGTGAACGTATAAATATAGATTGCAGTTCCTATTTTTTGGACTGCAGAAACAGTGAACGTAGAAATATAGATTGCAGTTCCTATTTTTTGGACTGCTGAAAGAGTAAACATAGTAATATAGATTGCAGTTCCTATTTTTTGGACTGCAGAAACAGTGAACGTATAAATATAGATTGCAGTTCCTATTTTTTGGACTGCAGAAACAGTGAACGTAGTAATATAGATTGCAGTTCCTATTTTTTGGGACTGCAGGAATATATTGCTCTAGAATATTTTTTATACTTTTGAAATTATTTTTTTATTATTTTTTAAAAATTTTTAGAACATTTTATTATAATTATAAAATTACTATGGACTTAGCCCAAAAAAACTCGGGAGAAAAGCACCACTGGACTCAGCAGGACAGACACTGGCCAAAGCACCACTGGAATCAGCAGGACAGAGCACTGGACAAAGTACTACTGGACTAAGCAGGACAGAGCACTGGACAAAGGACCACTTGACTATAGTAAATTAGTATAATAACAGAGCACAGGATATCAACCTCCCTCGACAGTGATCGCAGGGAGAATGAAGATGGCGGCTGCGAGCGGGGCATTTATGACATCCGAGCCTCGTTTTGGAGTCGTTTGGCAGCCGAAAGTACCCGAACAATGCTCGGATCCCGTCGGATCCGCACTGTTCGGGTGGGCTCGGATTTCGGTAATCCGAGCCCACTCATCCTTAATTAGGTTAAGTTTCAGTTTGTGTGAATCAATGGTAGAATTTCTTATTGTAGAAGATTTATTGTAACCCACCCGTCCAGATATTGATTCCTTTCAGCACTGAAATGTTGATATATTGTAGGTACAATAAATTGAGAAATGGAAGTGTGCTCTGGGTTGTATTTATGTGCCTTTATCATATTTAAGGTTCTCAACTTGTTTCAATATATATATATATATATATATATATATATACATATATATATTTTCGTGTACTGTGCTTTTGCGCGCAAGGACATATATAAGCGTGTTAAGACTGATATAGTGTACACAAAAGCTATGTGTGTGATGCTCTTAATGATTTCCACATCCACAGGAAGCTCTGGAGGTGCCAGATCTAGGGTTCCCGTACAGGAAGGAGAGCTCTTGGGCCTGATTCATCAAGGCATGCATACTAAGTGCAACATGCATTTGTTTTAAAAGGCACAGAATTTGGGCATACACACATCCGAATTCAAGAGGGAGTGGATCTGAAGATACACATACTGAATAATTTGGGTGTAGGTCTGCTCAGCTCTACAACACAAGACACTGCAGGATACGTCCAATACCTTTGTGGAATATACATACTGTATATACTAATTTTGTAGTTAAAAATAAATTAACTGTGGTTAGACATAATAAGTTCAAAAGTGGTAAAAAAAGAACATTGTTATGCTGTTCTCAAGTGCAAATATATAGTTTTCATAGAAAGATAACAGAGGGCAGGAATTGGAACGAAGGCATATAAGCACCCAGGCTTTGTTGATAAAAGGAAAGGTCGATCCCTGCTAGAGTTAATAATACTGGGTCTGTTTGCTATAGTTGGCCAGCTAATCAGTAAGTGTGTTGGGAAGGTTTTGTAAGGATAGCTATAGGCTGGTTTACTTCCTTGGCACTAGAAATTTCTGGGCTGCTGTTGAAGGATCCTAGGCTGCCCATGGTTTTCACCATGCCACAGCCCAGTATCCTCCATGCCCCAGTTGTTTTCCAACCCCTGGACCTGCCATGTTTTTCCCTTTTGTACTTATGCCACAGTTACAAGCGCCCTCCCGATCACAGCCAAATGTGCTCACAGGGACGGATTGGGAACCTAAAGTGGCCCTGGAAAATTTTTTGAAAGTGGCCTCATGTAGGTGGAACCAATTCATATGTAGGTGGGGCCAGCACAAAAGTAGGCGTGGCTAGCACACTATTAGCCCTAGTCACATCCGTGGCAGGTTAGGCTAATGCAACACGCAATGGTAGGTGGTCACAGTAACGGCAGGTGGAGCCTGTCACAGTAGCCCAAGGTAGCAAACAAGTAGGCAAAACATTGCACTGACAAAGCAAACACAAGTAGACTGCACACCGCTAAGTGGAGTACACGCATCAGTTAGGTAATTGGTGCAGCATAAACCAGCAGCAAGGACTTCCCATAGTTAGCATAGTATTATACTGCTTTACATGTAAGTTTGGCCAGTCACTAAGTCACAGAGAGTATCCTAGTGGCTGCCATACAATTCAATTAGCATTCTTGTGACCGCCAGACAATACACTTAGCATTCTTGTGACCGCCAGACAGTACACTTAGCATTCTTGTGACCGCCAGACAATACACTTAGCATTCTTGTGACCGCTAGACAATACATATATCAATTATGTGTCTCATCAAAAGATTTCCTTTATTGTAATTAACTACATTAAGATCCTTAACCACTTCACCATTATAATCAAACCAATTATCATAACTAACACCCTTATTCTCAATAGTAAATTTCAAAAAGAATATTCCTCGCTCCACTCCCACTCCCCTGTTGCTGAAAATATAGACAGGGTAGGAAGGCGCTCAGGGATTTTAAATATTACTCAAGGCTGCTGCCTAAACCCAAATTCAGAGGGTTGTCCTCCCTCCATCTGATGAGGTAACAACAACAAAAATATAATGCAGGTTTGGCGCTGCCTGTTTCACTTGTTCTGATTTACTGCTCTTGTATTCTGATACATGTAACCTTGTTCCACAAAGGTATATCCGTATACCTATTGCATTATCCTGGCTTTACAGTATACCATTGAAAATAAGATATATATAAATTCAAAACACAATTCTCCTTCCATCAGTAAATAGTCTTATGTACATGCTCTACAATGCATTGGTCACCATTAATAATCAGAGATATTTCAGATTATGCATCTTACAGTTCTGCTGGTAAATGTTCCCATGGCGGTGTCCTGCAGCTTCAAGGAATTGTCCTCCCCTTCTGCTCAAACTCACAAAGGTTGTTTACATGGTGAAAAAGTGGAAGAAACAAACATAGTGAAGTCCGTTTGAATTATTTAATAACGAAAGGAATTTAATGCACTTACATCAAAGTTTAAAAATACGTGGCGAGGACCTGGGCCAGGCTAATTCAAACGGACTTCACTATTTTTGTTTCCAATACCCCCATGAGAACATTTACTAGCAGAACTGTAAAATACATAATCTGACATAGCTCTGATTATTAATGGTGATCAATGCATTATAGAGCATGCACATAAGACTATTGGGTGACTGGAATTTGTGATTCACCTGTTGCTCTACCGATTCTTGTCCTCCTTGTTGTGACACACAACAAGATTGCATTGTACAGGAATGAGGATCCAGCAGCAGCGTGTGAGACGGAGGTTCCGCCAGAGAGGAAGTAGGGGCTGCATGTTGTAGCAATAAGCTAAATGCCCCTACATGTAGAAGGGGTTATTGTGACAGACCGCCCGATTCTGCCATCGTCAACAAGGCGAGAAATATATATATTTTTCTTTTAAAACAATTGTAAGGAAGAAAATAAGTTAAGCGGCCCCTTGAGGCTATCGGCCTACGGGAAAAGTCAATGGCAAATCTGCCCCATGTGGTCATATCCCAGTTTCATACCTCTGTCCCTCCCACATTGCAGCCCTATGTTTCTATCCTCCTGTGCTCCCTCTGCCACCTATGGCCCCTTCAAGTGCCCCCCCATTTTTCTTTAGCAAATGTGGTGCCCCCCGCATCCCCTTTTTCCTCCATTGTTGCAGCCCCTATTTGCGCAGCCCAGTTGTCCACTCCATGTCACAAAGCCATGTACCCATGCCCCAATTACACCCCCCATGTCACAGTTCATGCATTTAAATGACCCAGATGTCCCTCCTCTGACCCCCCCATGTCACAGCTCATATGTTCCGATGCCCCATTTGTCTTCCCTCTGCCATCTTCCAACCCCATGTATGCCTTCCTCCATTATTATCCAGTCACAGTGAAACCAGTGCCCACCCCTGCCCTGCATGTTTATGCCCACTTCTCTGACCCCCCCATGTCACAGCTCATATGTTCCGATGCCCCATTTGTTTTCCCTCTGCCATCTTCCAACCCCGTATATGCCTTCCTCCATTATTATCCAGTCACAGTGAAACCAGTGCCCACCCCTGCCCTGCATGTTTATGCCCACTCCATCACATCTGCCAGCCCCATACTTCACTTCCACTGTCGGGCATGTTTTCCTCTCCCAGCCCATTTCCCACAGCCATGCCCAGGTTACCACTTCACCCTCCAACCCTGCCTTTTGTGCCCTGGTTGCCCCACCTTGCCTGCCCAAGCCCTGCTTGGTTTTGTCACTCCTGTCCCAACTGCCCAGCTCCTCCTTCCATTCTTATTGTCATGCATGTTACCCTCTGCCCATTGTCCACCACCCTGTCCAGGTTGCCCTTTCTCCCATTTCTCCTACCTCGGGTGCCCCAGTCACCCCCACTATTACTTTCCACATATCTGGTTTATTTATAATGTATGTGCTTTCATTGTCTCTGCCTCCAGTTGTTAGAGGGGGCAGAGGCTTGCAGCTTGAGAAGCATGGTTCATATTTCCGTGGTTGCAGTGTTGATCCATTACGGAGGGTTAATCGATGTGTTCTCCTTTACGAGCACGGTGGATTTCCTGGAAGCGAATTGGAGGGGAGGTAGACAACACTTACAGAGGTGAGTTTCAGTAGTTGGACAGCCCGTTGGTTGTGGCCTGTTTTGTTGGAGACCCGGCCTGATGTGTGGATGCCGGTCATACTGTTTCAGCAGGCCTAGCTGTAGAAGATATGTTGAGGCCTTTGGATTAAGCCAGGAGGCATCATTGCGGAGGCCTGCCAAAGTTTGTCATGGAGTATTAGGGCCTTGACTGTATTGGTCATCCTGTCTCTGCCTCTGTTGCCCCATGTGTCCTTGATGTAACTGCTTCTCCATGCAGTTCAATGTGCTAGTGGAATTGTGGTTATTCACTGACCAGTTCTACACTAGATATAAACATAAATTGCATCTGAATATATATGCAGTCCACCTTCTGTTTGTATCCAAATATAACCACCTGGGTGTCGCCTCCAGAAAGACTATTTAAGAGGTAGAAGTTACTCACAGGAAATCCAAATGTGAAAAAGTATTACAAATGAAAGGATTCCGTTACTCTAGATGACAATTTTCATGACAACAGTATGAAAAGTAAACACCAAACTTTAAAACCCAAAAAAGGTGGCAACATATCTGTTATTCCCTGGAAAGTAAGAGCAAGACAGACAAGCATTTGGAGGCTGGGGCAGGGAGTGGACAACAGGGCTGCAATGACGGCGATGCAAGTGGTGTGGCTGCCCAGGGCGCGCAATGTCTGCCTGCTATACGCAGCCCACAGATTTCCCCATGACACTCACTGCAGGACTGTCATTTATTGATGACAGGGAACCGGTACGATGAGAAAGCCACCCGGGTCCATGACATGCAAATGTGACATCAGGACGCTACATGAAGGAGCCAGCACAGAAACAAGAAATAGCAGGAAGAAGAAAGACAGAACAAGACAAGAGGCAGCTGGAGAGAATGGGGGGGGGGGGGGGGGGGCGTAGAGGGCTGGGGGTTGGAGAGAAGGGGGGTTCTTTGGAGAACATAAATATATACTACATTAATACAATGGAAACATAATAAGTAACTAATAAAAAAAAATTACTATATTGAAAAGGGCGGTGGTGTGTTTATTAATAATAATAATCTCTATTGAATTTGGTGGAAATGTGTAAGACATTAATTTGATTGTGGAGCTGGTGGGGGAAATAAGCCTTTGTATTAAATGGGAATGCTATTAATGCCGGGTGGTGAGGGGTGAAATTTGTTGGCTTATTATATGTGAATGTTATTAATTTAATGTCAAGGTTGGAGAGGGGTGAAATAAGTCTGTTAATTAAATGGAAATGCAACTAATTTAAAGTTGGGCTGATGGGTTGTGGGTATGTCTATTTTCTAAAAGAGAATGCTATTAATTTAATGTTAGGGCTGATGAGGGGTGAAATAGGTCTGTTAATTAAATGGGAATTATCCATTTAATGTCGGGACTGGTTAGGGAGAAATCGGTCAGTTTAATAGATGTAAATGCTATTAATTTAAAGTAGGAGCTGTTGTGGGTATGGAGGCTTGTTTATTAAACCTAAACACTAATGTCGGCTATTAGGGGTAAGGAGGCCTAATTGTTAAATACGGGTGCTATTTCATTTAATGTTGGGGCTATATGGGAGGAAAAAAAGAGTACTTATTCAGTGTGAACGCTATTAATTAAATTATTGGGCTGACTGGCTGCAAGGTGGCCTATTTATTGAACAAAAAAGATTAGATACAAACGGTGAGTACTTATTCAGTGTGAACGCTATTAATTAAATTATTGGGCTGACTGGCTGCAAGGTGGCCTATTTATTGAACAAAAAAGATTAGATACAAACGGTCACACAGAGAATTCGAAAACCAAACTCAATCTTCACATATTCAAGTATATAGTTTAAGACCTGCACTACTTCCCAAGAAGTAGTGCAGGTCAAATATCTAATTCAGATCCTTCAAAGCTACCTTGTTCAGTCTGTAGGTTCATATGGATTCAAATTTAAGCATCTTCTTGCAAAAATCACTGTCACGGTGGAGTGGAGCAACATCATCAATTATCATTGTTTTGAAAGTCGGTAATGGATGTTCCCTCTGGATAAAATATATAATTCATTCATATGGAAGAACTTAAAATGTTATTACTGGTGTAACCAATGCAATGTATAGAGAAAAATTCAAAATTGCACTGATTATAAGGGGTGAAAGGCTTGTCGTTATGAAAGGGTCAAATATTCTTCTGCAGATACATTTACATGTAATAAGAATGAACAAACCTAAATGTACTTTTCAATCAAAAATAAGGAAGTGAAGAATATTAAGCCTTTTCAGTTTTATTCACGTAATAATGAATGTATGAATGAATAATACCCTTCAATAAGAATCCGCAGGTAAAAATGTTCCTGTATTACACCATCATTCATTAGAAACATATTTTGAAACTTGATATGGAAGTGACTGCATGCCAATGTATGTAGTCATTAAACAGGAATCTGAATCAGCTTTTCTTCTTATTAAGGGTCTACTCCCAAATAATTATTTGAAGGTGACTAATTGGCAGTTTACATAATGCGAGATTTGTGCAACCCTATGTAGATGATTCAATGCTGAAGTGTTCCAGCCACATAGCAATATCATTGCAAAAATGTTTTTTAACTATCTATAATGAAATTGAGCAAAGGTTAGTTGACAATAATTGACAGTAATTGACTACAAGAACTTATCCGTCAACCAGCCGGCAACGCAAAGCCGCAGCTACAGAATCAAATCCTACTGCGCATGCGCAGTATCCGGAGAACGCGGAGTTGTTCTCGAAATTCCCAGATGCTGGTAATTGGCGTCCCCCACCAAAGAAGGTAGGAGGTATGTTTCAGCATGGGAACTAAATGGACTACATTCAGGTGTGTGGCAGCATCAAGCATGTAAGTTATACTTCAATAAATATAACAGATCCTTTACCTGGACAATGTGAAAGCATAAAGGATTTATATCTGAGACTTTTTACAAAAAGACATCTTATACCTTATACCCCTAAAGACTACATACAATTCACCTGAAAATGTCATATTTATATGGACCTATAATACACATTGAATCTTGGACTTGTTTCTAATCCAAAAGGAAAAATCATTGTTAATACTTACCGCTGTCAATATACTTTTGCTATATGTATGTTGTAAAGAAAATGTGTTTCCTGGCCCAATTCTACCCACTTCACACTGGCTGGCCACCCACGGGTGCCTTACTATGCCAGGGAAGGCTACCCAGTACCATCTAAGGTTCAAATAGTAATAGTCACTCAGGCAAATGCAGTTGGAAAGAAAAACAATACATTTATTGTAATAAAAACAACCACTAGAATATTATATACAACCAGTAAATAAATACCAGGCAGGTTTACCACATTATCTGTCCCTTAACCCACTAGCTTCATGAGTTACAGTCACCTGACTGTCCTGACTTGACAACTGGGGCAGGTTTGCTTGGCTGTTTCCTGGGAAACCTCCGGGATGTAAGAGCCAGCTTTAATAAGGATGCATGAAACGAACGGGGTATCCTCAATGGGTTGGGCAGTTGCAACTGAAAAGCAACTGGATTAATCTTCCCGTTGATCTTAAATGGACCAATTATTAGTGGAGAGCCATACTCTGTCCCCTTCTTTGAATTTACAAGGGCGTCTGAAGCGATCTTTAAATAATTTGGCTCGAGGCGCAGCTTGCTTCAATGAGAAGTTTATCTTTTTCCATATTCTCTTCAGAGAACGAGTGTTTCTGATCTCAGGGTGGGTTGGTGGGACGATGTCAGAAAATGAAACAGACTTGGGTCGTCTCCCATAAATGCAGAAAAATGAGGCATAACCAGAGGAAGAGTGTGGTGAATTATTACAGGCAAATTCCGCCCATGGCAAATATTCTATCCAGTTGTCATGTAATTCAGAGATGTAGTATCTTAAATATTGTTCCAAAGACTGGTTTACCCTTTCTGTCTGTCCATTCGTTTGCGGGTGATAGACTGATTAAAAACTCAGTTGAATGCCAAGCAAGGCACAAAATGATTTCCAGAACTGGGCCACAAATTGAGTTCCTTTGTCTGAGACAATATTAGTGGGTATGCCATGTAATCTGAAAACATTCTGAATGAACAGAGGAGCCAAAGACTTAGCAGAAGGTAGCTTCGGTAAAGGAACAAAGTAAGCCATCTTACTAACGTGATCGACTATCACCCAAATACAATTGCACCATTTAGCCAAAGGCAAATCCATGATAAAATCTGTGGAAATGTGGGTTCATGGAACACTTGGCATGGGTAAAGGGATTATCTGTCCCATGGGTAAATCTCTTGATATTTTCACCCTGGAACAAATTTTGCAGGACTGTACAAAGTCTCTGACGTTTTTCTTCATAGAAGGCCACCAAACAGAACGAGAGAGTAATTTAATAGTCTTAGTGATACCTGGATGTCCAGATATTTTGCTGTCATGGACCTCAGATAAGACAGACTGTCTCAGACCAGCTGGCACAAGCAACAAATTTAGAGGCATGGAGGCTGCTGCCTGATCCTGAACTGCCTGTAACTGGGTTACCAAATCCTGATTCAGCCCTGAGACAATGATTTGAGAAGGTATGATAGAAGTGTTATAAAGGGGATTCTCATGTTTCTGTAGAAAACTTCTAGCTAAGGCATCTGCCTTCAAATTCTTAGAACCGGGGCAATATCTGATCACAAAACTAAATCGAGAGAAGAAAAGAGCCCAGTGCGCCTGTCTGGGATTCAACCTCTTGGCAGTCTCAATGTATTGAAGATTTTTGTGATCTGTGTACATCGTGATCGTATGCTTAGTGCCCTCAAACCAGTGTCTTTATTCTTCGAATGTGCATTTAATGGCCAGCAACTCACAATTTCCCACATTTTAATTAATCTCTGCTGCTGAGAATTTCTTAGAGAAGAATGCACAGGGGTGTAACTGCTCATCGGAACTGGACACTTGTGACAGAACTGTCACTACCTCAACATCAGAAGCATCCACTTCAACAATGAAAGGTAGCTCTGTATCAGGATGTTTGAGGATAGGAGCAGAAACAAAGGCCCTTTTGAGAGTCTGAAATGCATTAACAGCTTCTGGCAGACATACCGCTGGATCAGCTCCTTTCTTAGTCAATTGAGTGATAGGTGCCACAATTAATGAAAAATTACGAATGAATCTCCTGTAGTAATTGGCAAACCCAAGAACCTTTGGATGGCTTTTAGGTTACTGGGAAGGCTCCAATCAGTGATGGTTCGGACTTTGGCTGGATCCATCATAAATCCGTTGGCAGAAATTAAATATCCCAAGAATGCCCCAGTGGAGACTTCAAACTCACATTTCTCCAATTTGGCAAATAGTTGATGCTCTCTGAGTTGCTGTAGTACCAAACAGACTTGTTCACGGTGTTGAGAAAAAGATGTGGAATAGATCACAATGTCATCCAGATACACTATGACAAATTTATTCAGATAATTACCTAGTACATCGTTGATCAAGTCCTGGAACATGGCTGATGAATTAGAAAGACTAAATTGCATAACACAATACTCATAATGTCCAGAATGAGTATTGAAAGCGGTCTTCCATTTATTGCCCTTCTGTATGCGTATCAAATTATATGCTCCATGTAAATCAATCTTAGAAAATACAGAAGCACCTCTTAACTGGTCGAACAACTGAGAAATCAGTAGCAGAGAATATTTGTTTTTAATGGTGATCTGATTCAGACCTTTGTAATCAATGCAAGGTCGTAAATCTTCATCTTCTTTTTGACAAAGAAAAATCCGGCACCAAGGGGTGAACGAGAAGATTTAATTAACCCTTTTTTCAGGTTCTCAGAAATATAGCCTTCCATGGCTTTGGTCTCTTCCATGGAAAGAAAATATAAATGAGTCTTAGGAAATTTACACCCAGACTGAATATCAATAGTGAAGTCATACGGGCGATGTGGTGGTAGTGTATCTGCAGCTTGTTTGGAGAAAACATCAGCAAAATCTTGATATTGAAGCGGGCGTGTGAGACCTGGTTTGACCAAAGCAGTAGCAGCCTTACCAGATGTTGCTAAGCAAGTCTCCTGGCGGTCTTTCCCTCATGTCACCAGTTCTCCTGTGGACCAATCAAGGACTGGATTGTGGTTGATAAGCCATGGGTACCTCAGAACCATAGGGTACGTGGGTGAATGAATAAAATACAGCGTTTCTTTATGGAGCAATCTCAGGGTAAGAGATCTGGTACTCTCTAGCATGCTACTGCCCTTTATTAAGTGCCCACCAAACCAAAAACAGATACTGGACCTTTTAATGGTTGGGTAGGAACAGCAAACTTTCGTGCCAGAGATATTTCTAGAAAATGTCCAGCTGCTCCGCTGTCCATGAAAGCTAGGACATCAACACTCCCAGAGGCCAGGGAAATCTGGGTAGCATAACTGGAGGGAATTTTTATTCCATAAAAGGTAAACAGTTAGATAAAATTTCCTAGTATCCCCTGTGTTAACTGAGTTATAGATAGGGAAAAAGTTCTGCGAATTAAATTCCTTTTCTAGTCTTTAATTTATTCGAATTGCCAAACACATAAAGGACTCCAGAGAATCAGGAGCTGGATATTGCAACAATATGTCCTTTATTAGTTCTGAAAGGCCCAAACGAAACTGACTTGTGAGAGCTGGATCATTCCATTCCCAATCTGAGGCCCATCTGCGAAATTCAGTACAATATTCTTCAGCAGAACGACGTCCCTGTTTCAAAGATCTAAGTTTAGACTCTGCAGTAACAACTTTGTCAGGATCATCATACAGAAGACCCAAGGCTTGGAAAAAGAAATCTACAGATAACAATTCCAGGCTGTCAGGGCACAATCCAAATGCCCAGGTATGTGGATCTCCTTGCAACAGTGAGATAACAATAACCACTCGCTGCTGTTCAGAACCGAAAGGCTGAGGACGTAGCTTGAAATATAATTTGCAACTTTCCCTAAAGTTGGGAAAATCACTTTGGTTGTCAGAAAATCTGTGTGGAAAGTGAAGCTTGGGTTCTTGAACCCCAACTTTCTGAGAAGAGGTAATCCTGGAGGCTTGTTCATGAACAGACAATCTGGTAGAAATGTCTTGAACAATCTGATATTGAGCCTGCAGTCGATTAGCCAGCACTTGTGCAAGGGATAGAGGAGTAAGATCCATGGGAGTAAATCCCTAGTATGTGGACCGGTTATAATGTCACAAATCACCCTATGAGTTGAGTTATCAGAACCTGTTGATGACAAGATCTTCACCTATAGCATCCCCTTTTCCCATAGAACCAAATATGTTTGCCAGTGCTCGTTTGTCCCTAGGACTTATTCTCGAGCAGTGATTTCTCAACTCCGGTAGGTAGGCACCACAGAGGACTTGACAGTGGGATGCTGAGCAGAGATACTGTATCTAAAGTAACTAGGATGCAGGATACACCTGGACCAGATTAGACAGGAACACTGAGTTAGCAACAGGATGCAATACCAACCTCCACCAGTATAACAGATTGGCAGTTTGGAGTAGAGGATGGTGTAGTACCAGCTGTGGCCTATGTGAGATGGAGCTAGAGAGCAGCACATTGTCAGGGAAAATGCTGGAGCAAGATAGAGCAGCAAATATGTACTGTGAAACACTGCTGACACAGGCTCACTATTTTCCCTCTTCACGCCTATGGTGGACCACACTGAGACCCATTCTCACTCGAGATTGGGATCTATCAACTTATAAATATCCGGGAGAAGAGAGAACACATCCATATGAAACCATTGAGGTTTTGATATGCGCAAAGAAAGAGACCTCTGAGTAAGCATGCTCACAAGAGGGGATAATACCCCAAAAGTCACTACCACAACTATTGTCTTTTAAAATATATCATCTAAAGAGACACATACTAACTCTGTGTGATTGTTTTTTTTCCTGTAGAGATATAACACATTTGAGTCAAATATACTACACTATATATTTGTTAATATCACTTTTTTTTTACATGTAACTATATGGGAAGGACTGTGACCTTTAAACAGATATTGAAACAAACATCAAAAAAACATTAAAAGAGGTCTGGACTATATGGATTGTATGAAATATTGAATACACATGTTAAGCGTAAGCTACTTTAACATCTCTTGATGATCAGCGCCATTGGTTGTGTACATATTTATATATTTATTAGTATTTTGAAGTGTGGTGTAGGTGATCTCTTTGTTACACTGCCAAGGCAGCTATTTGTATAGGGAGTGCTCCCAGCTTTACATTTATGTTTTGTATTATAGGGGAAAAAGGCAATTATTAGTAAAAAACAATTTAAAGGCCTACAAACTGTCTCACATATTGACTTGGTCTCACCAATAGAACAGAATGGAGGGCAGACTGAAGTCCAAGAGATGTATCATAAATCATAGAAAGTTATAAAATAGATTTAGAAGCTTTGAATTCTGCTGATATCCTAAATCACAAAATGACAGGGCTGAATGACTGCCTCTCCAGCTGTTATATAGGGTATGCAGGTGCGTTCTCCTGCGATTGCCTGTGTGTGAGCAGCCAGGCGTTGTCATGACTCCTAATTGCCTGGATACGGATGATTATTGAGATTGATTGACAGAATTGAATTGTCAGAAAGCCAGCCATGTTAGATATGATATAGAAGGGATCCGCAACTGATGTACCTACTTCCATATGTAGCCTGAGGACCAAAAAGTGATGAGAATGTTGAAAAGTCTCATTAACTTGCAAAAATGAGAGCAGCAACATTCTCCCGTGCCGAGGTAGATACTTCTACAATGGACCATTGTTTTGGTCCCGCAGCTCGGTACATCTCCATTGAGGAGAAGAATGAGGCCTGCAAGGCTGTCATGCTGTGTCTGTGTCTGTGGAAGCCACAGCCACAGACACAGTAGAGATCAATTGCAAGGCTGGTGGAGCGACTTGAGGAGGAAGCTCTCTGACTTGACGGGTGAAATTGATAGGCGTAAGTTCCCAATCAATAAACAATATTTAATATTTTTCAAGCTAAGATTACTGTTACATCTGGCCCATTACAAATATGGCTTGCAATAACCATGTTTGGTAATGTATATTTCATTTTGCAACCGAGCATTATCTATGTAGGTGTAAGACAGAGATAATCTTTATAAATAAACTAATGTGTCATATTTCTTCCAACAGAATGCCGACACCACTGTTTACACTGGGAAAATCTCCAGGCGAGGGAGGAGGCCCAAGCCGATGACAGGGAGGAGCCCAAACCGATGACAGGGAGGAGCCCAAACCGATGACAGGGAGGAGGCTCAGGAGGATGACAGGAAGGATGCCCATGAGGAGGTGGTCCTTTCACCACTCCCCTAGCAAGCCCTTTCCCACTCCTGGAGGAAGAGTGCAGGGGTGAATCAGCAGAGGAGCCCGTAAATGAAGAGGCCATGGAGGAGACCCTTGTGTGAGGAGGCAGGGACATCCCAGGCCTGTGCAGAAGAATGTAAGTATCTTGATGTTATAATCTAGTCTAATATTAATTATTTTATTTTGCAGCATAAAAGTGAAGGCCTCAGAAAGCCTATCTTTCCTAAATGTGACCTTCCCTAGGCCTAGACAAAGTTTTCCATTCCACAGGTATCTGATATCACGGAGAAAGTTTCACTTTTATGCTACTTCTAAACTCTGGTGAGCTTGGAAAATGTGTGAACAAACTACACCCATAGAGCTAAGATATGTTTTAAAAATGTCACAAGATTGCTATTGTAAAATATTTTTTTTTTCATTTCTTTCCAGCACCCACACCCAAGTTGCCAACACCCCAGCCCAAGTTGACACGCCCCCCCCCCACTTAATCCATCTCCCCATGTGTTAATACAAAACACAAAAAAAAAATATTACACCATTAGAAAAATATTATTTTGATTCTTAATTTTTTAAAGTTTTGAGTTGTTTATATTTTACCAAAAATTGACATTATAAAAAAAATATTTGTTAAAAACAATTGGTGTGTGGGGGTTTTTTGGGTAAGGAAAATGTGTACTATTGTACATCTGTACCAAAATTACAGGACATTTGGAAGATAACCAAACATCTGAAATACAGTTGTCCCTCTTGACTGGACATTAACTACAACACATTTTCTATCATAATTAAGTATATGATCAGGGGCCAGGGATAAAAAGTATAGTAACTTGTCCCCTATTAATGTGAGAAACGGGATTCAGTTTGTCTGGGTGGCAATTGTTTCCTTTCATCACACAGTATAAGGCAGCACAGCTATTCTCCCACTATCATCATATATGCATTGCACTGTCAATCGGCAATACAAATGCATATTGCACTCTGCCGGTAAATTAGCTTGGGGGGGCAAAAAAAACTACGCACTGCGCCAGTTTTTTACATCATGTAATTGACTTAGTACCGTATTCATCAAGGAACATTTTTTTTAGAATCGTTCCTTAATTAACGAGACCCAAGCTGTACATCCTCTTTAATGACTTCCTTTTTATTATATGACTTCCTTTTTATTACTCCATCTTGTCACATTCACACAGTGACTCTATAAAGTAGGCAGAGTTTGTGCAGCAGGATCTGGGGAATCCTTATCAGTTTGTGAAGTGTCAGTTCATGCAATTCAAGTAATTCCATATGACAGTGGTCAAATCAAATGCTGATGTCTCTACAGAGAAATATTATGTGGGTGTATTTAAATATTGCTCATCTTTCTTTTCTATATGTCCAAAACCTAGTTTCAGATTTGATTATTAACTACTTTGCAAATTACATGAAAGAACTACTAGTTTCTTTTTGGACAACATCTATGACTGGCTTCCTTCTGTACCATTACTCTCATCCACCCTATACTGATTCAAGTTAAGATTGCCTACCTCATATATTTATTACTACTTGACGCATAAAATATAATAGTGTCATTATATTTTAAAACTTTTCTGGCGTGATTGTTATGATTATCCGCCTGGTCCATGTATTATTCTGGCACATAAAACCTCTTGGCAGCCTCTAGTCATATCGTGGCTGGCAATTTACAGAACTTCTTTTGTCCAGGACCGCTTTATGCTGGAAAGACAGCAAGTGTGTTCTTTAAATTTATGTACATGAACAAAGAAAAAGAAAGAAATGAAACACATTTGGCATAATCCCGTGGATGTATTTGGAACACAGCAAGCATAAAACATATAATTAAACATTAAGTGCTACATTTTGCTGCTTAAACAATCGAAATCTTGATTATGTTGTTGAAACTCAGGAAAAAAAAAAGAACAGTAAGTCTTCTGCATTTGAATTAAATGTAAGTTATTTAAAGGGATGGCACACTTTCCCCCCACAAATAGCTAATAGACAGTCACTTTCCTGGGCTTCTCCAATTTCATGAAGCTGGGAATTGCCAATTACAGATTTGCGCTGTGAGTTGACTGCCCAGGAGGATTGTCCACTTCCAGTCCTGTTTAATAGTGCTTAATGAGCAGGTTATATTTAGCGCTATTGAAGAGGGCTAGTCGGATCCTTGACTGCGAGCCCACATGCCATATGAGGTCCTAGGTTAAGGTAATAGAGAACCAGATCACACCCAGTTCCCCTCCCCGATTTGTCACCTGTGGGAGGAGAGGTATTCAATGACATCATCATTCGAAAATATAAATACATTGAAATTTGTTCACGTTTTCTCTATCCTCAAACTATTACATTTCATCTGGTCTGTTTCTAGCTAAACTGTCTCAGAAAATGTGCCATAGCCAGGCAACAAATTCATATATAATTGTTGTGATGTCTAAATGTGTAAGAAAATTAGCCAAGTGCATATAGCATAGTGCATAATTTTACTTATAGAATTGTCTTTATTACTAAGTGCTCTTTATGCATCATAGTAAAATGTTATTTAAATGTGTTAAAATATGTATGTCGGTACCAGGGGCGGATCTAGAAAATTGTTCTACCTGGGGCGATTTAGGGGGACGATTTAGGCCCCACCCCCTTTCTGACTTCTAAGGCAGCCGGCGGCTGCACACTATGTGCAGGTCCGTTCGGCAGTGACAGTGTGCTGCCCGGCTGCTCTGATTGACACAATCAGAGCAGCCAGGCAGCACACTGCCACTGCCGAACGGATCTGCACAGTGTGCAGCTGTCGGCAGCAAGTCCCTGTCGCCCCCCCCTTGATCCGCCACTGGTTAGTACTTCAAGTGAAACACAGAGTAGTGAATTTACTAAACTGCAGTTTCATCTGTGATTTTCAAATTGCCATAAATCAGTTGCGCTTTTAGTTGTACAAGCCAAGCGCGCACGCATGGGGGGTTTTCAGTTTCCTGGAAACCCTACCCCTCCGAGGACGACAAAGGGCAAAAGCATGTATTAATGCCCAATGCATTCACCAAATGAGAAATGTATATGATGTATATTAATAGTTTATTTAAATATATTATATTTTACAGTTTAGCTTAATTTTACAGCTAATGATAACAAGTAGATGGCATAGGATCAAAAATAAAATAAAGTTTACAGACATGTTTGTTTACTCAGCTAATCAATCCCAGCCAAAGCTTGTTTTATTTCCATTTAAACACCAAATATGTTACAGCAACCTCTATTTTATTATTCATTATTAAAGTCATTACTGAAGCCTGCATATTTGCTGCATTATATATATTGCATATATGTATGTAATATAGTATATAGTCAAAACTGGTGTCATGGTATCATTGTTTTTTGTTGCTTTTATTTTTTTAATGTGTGGTTTCATTGCTAGTTTTAATGTACGGGCAGGGCCAGTGCAAGGTTTCTCGGCACCCTAGGCAAAATTTCAAACTACCGCCAACCCCCCCCCACACTCCAAGACATGCCTAATTCCCACTTCCCAGACCCTCACACACTTCACTTTTGTTAAAAAAAAAAAAAAAAAGATAAGCCTTACCTCCTCCCGCGGTCTGGATGCAGTGATGTTTCATACGCTGTCCAGACTCCACTGCTGGCCAGGGGCAAACACAGGATTTCTAGAGGGGAAGTATCCCAGTGTTAGATATGGGAACAAAAAACTGCCCCCCCCCCCCTGCAGCGCCATGTCCTCTCCCCCTGCAGCACAGGGGCGGATCTAGACAATTGTTCTACCTGGGGCGATTTTAGGGGGGGGTTGTGGCGGCCACTGAGTTTAAGTTCCATTCCGCCGCACAGCTTTATAGATGTGCACAATTTCAATAGCGCCCCCCAGATCCCGGCGCCCTAGGCAGCTGCCTAACGCTGCCTAATGGTAGCGCCGGGCCTGTGTACGGTATTGTTGCTAGCTTTAATGTGCGGTATCAATGGTATCTTTAATGTGCCGTTTCAATGTCAATCATAATGTGCAGTAGCAATTACATTTTTAATGGGCTGCATCAGAGTTAATTTTCAAGTGCGTTGTCAATGTTATTTTGCTGTGCGCTCTCATTGCTAGTTTTAACGTGCGGTTTCAATGTCAGTTATAATGTGCAGTATAAATGTTTTATTATTGTGTTTTGTTATTTAATATTTATTATTTTCAATTGTATTATTAGATAATGTTTTACTATGTGAATAAGAATTTATTTTGTGACTCACATGTACTTGTTATTTACATTAAAGCAGTTTGACAACACAAAAGAGTTCATGTTGATGGCTTATTGTGCCACTTTATTTTTATTTTTGCTTTGTTTCAAATTCAGCCATTTGGAAACCCCTTAAAAATCCTGTGTCTGCCCCTGCAAGCGTAGTATTTATCAACCAGTCGTTGAAAAATCGCATCATACCTTTGAAAGACTCCAACCGGATGGTAAAACTATGTACTATCTCCCTAGACAAACCTTTTGTATAAAAAAATTTCCACTGCTATGTGATGTTATTAACTTATTAGTTTCACTTGTAACTGACAGGGAAGTTTAAAAAGTGCTTTGTAGCCCAATATATTCACTCATAACACTGAGTGCCGATAGGGAGCAGAGCATCAATTTAGATGAAATAACCTACTGCTTTATAGTATAACAAGCAGAAAGTTATCTTAAAGCTAATTGTAATAAATAAATAAAAAGCAGACAGACCCATAGCCAGAGAAACACAACTCTATGCATTTAGTCATATGGTACTATATGGGTTCTTTGGGATCTTCTTACGTGCACAGGGCTGATAAATGGGCGGGAGGGGGCATAAATTGCTTCCTTGTCTAGGACCATATTTGTTTTTAATTTGCATTTACTTTCGCTGCTGCTGCTTTGTTGTGAAGGGGGTTTGAGCACACAATGGACATCTCTTTATCATTATCTTATAGACTGAATCATAAACTTGTGTATATTGCTGGGCTATACAACCTGTGGCTCTTCATCACACATTATTATATTGGGTACAAATATGCAAATGCAGCTTTCGCATTTAATACTAACACTGGCAAGTCTCATCTCTACACTTTTTCTATGCTAACGCTTAGGTATCATGGAGTGGAAATATACTCACTTCTTACTCCTGATGTAAACCTGGCACATATGCTAGTGATGTACACCTGACCACATCTAGCCAGTGCCGTAACTAGACATTTTGGTGCCCTGGGCGAGACAGGGCACCGGCACCCCCCATCTAAGTGGGAGCGTCATTTTCTGAGTGGGCGTGTTCAACCTCCTGTGGGGTGTGGCTAGCGCTTTACCAGTGCTAGACAGTACTGAAACCCCTCCCTCCCCATTCTTCACATTCTGGCTTTGTAGGGATATTTATGTAATGAGCATTCATAGAATCACAGTACTTTCAATGCAGCTGTGTAAAAAAAATTGGTTATTGAAATAAAACTATGAAACAAATTGTAACAAATAAACTATATTTCTCTTTAGAACTCTGTAACTAAAATAAACATCTTAAATAAAGAATACAATACAATAAATAAATGTTATAAGTTTATAGCGGTGCCTTCCTAGCCTTCACACTTGCAAACTCTTCTATGATAGTGTCAAAGTTAATGGAACTTGTCAGTTTATGTTCAATGGAAAGAATTGCCAAGTTTGAAAGGCGTTGTTGTCCAATTGAAGACCTCAAGAAGTTCTTCACTAGTTTTAATTTACTGAAGCTGCGTTCACAAGATGCCACAGTGACAGGTATACTGAGGAAGATGCGCAGAGCTATTTGGATATTTGGATATGCCGAACTCAGGGACCACTCATGTATGAGGTTTAAAATATCCTGTGGTGTTGCTGTGCTGCAATCTGGGAGGATGGAAACTGCTTGGAATTTGAAGCTTTCGATCTCTGTCACAATTTCAGTGGCATTGAGATCATTAGAGTACTTCTGTGCCAGGTCAGAAGCACACTTCTTCATATCAGTTAGTGGCATGTTGGAGAGGGCAGACCCAGTAAGAAACTCAAACTCTGAAGAGATTTCCATCAATGTTTCACAACGCCACTTCAGTTGTGCATTCACAGTCTCCAGTAAATTACAGAATTCTTTTCTGAAAGCCTGCTCAGTGGACATACTGGAACCCTCATCTTCAGCTTCTTCATAGTTAATCCTTCGTATCTTCCTTTTCCTCTTCATAGGAAATTCCATAGGAAGGTCCATAGACTGAGCATGAACAGCTGCATCTTTCAGTATAACATCAACACCTTCTTCACGCATGTGCTATAGTCCATTCTGAAGTCTAATTATCAGTTTTGCAGCTCGGTCAACAGATAATCCTTTCTTTTGCAAAGCTTGGTTGACAAAATCAATATTGTTTAAAATTGTACCCCACATTAGAAGTAAGCAAATGAATTTAAAATTAATTTGCATCACAAGGCTCTCAGCTGAAGAACTTGTTTCTCCACATGTCGTCTGATCGTATATATTGTGCAGTGCCTCAAGAACTCCTGGCAATTGGTTACTTAAGGACCTGATAGCACGTGCTTTTGAGGACCACCTGGTGTCACTGTGACCTTTGAGGGTAATTTTGAGAATGCTTGCTAAGGTTTCCCATCTGCGTGTTGAACTTACAAAAAAACAGTCTCTGAACAGTTCCAAAGAATAATGCCATATCAACAGAACAACTGGCTGCATGAACTCCTACTAAATTAAGGGAATGTGCAACACATGGAACAAATCTAGCAAGATTGTTTACTTGTTTTATTCTTGCCTGCACACCATTATATTTTCCTGCCATATTTGCTCTGTTGTCATAACCCTGTCCACGAATATTATCAGGATCTAATCCATCCTTGCAGAGCTTTTCTTCTATTTCCACAGCAAGACCACTACCTGTCTTCTCAGTGGTTTCAATAAAGTCTATAAAACTCTCTTCAACACTGCATTGTCCATCAGCAATTCTAACATATCTGATAATTTCACAGAGCTGTTCCTTGTGTGAGGTGTCCGGAGTGTAGTCATAGATAATGGAATAGTATTTTGCTTCTTTGATTCGGTTAATTATTTCTTTTCTCACAGTGTTACCAAGAAGGTTAATAAATTCATTTTGAATGACTGGTGAAAAATAGGAAACACTGCCTTTTCTATTCTTTTCAATATGACCAGCTAACTCAGGATTGTAATGGCTAATCAAATCCAGCGCATTAAGAAATATCTTTGGGTTGGCCAATTTGGTCACATGAACCCCGAAGAGCAAGATTGTTTTTGGCACAGAAAATAATTGCATCAAGAATTATTTTTAAAACAGTGCGCCACTTCTTCTTTTCTGAAGCTATAACGGTTTGCAGTTTATGGTCAATTCCATGACCAAGTTTTAAATGCATCGCTAAAGACCTCCAACTTAAATAATTTTGTAGATGCTCAGATGAGTTTTCATGTTCTACAATCCTGGGATTTAAATGCCTCCAATTAGAGAAGCCTTTATGTGGGTTTGCAATGCTTGGAGTTAATGCATATTTAATTCCAAAAAGCATACAGGGAAAACAAAATACAGCTCTCTGCATTTCAGAGTACATAAGCCAGGTTCTCTCTACTGTTTCTCCATTAGGTGCAGTTTTAATAAACCAATCTTGACTAAATCGCCTCCCGTCACTAGTGGTTGAGAGTGTAAAATTTGAATCTTTCTGTTGCTCTGGTCCATGTTTCACTAAACAGCAACTCACATTGTCTGTTATGTTAGGCCAAGAATGTGGATCTTTAAACCTAAGGCCCAAAATTTCATTACTTGTGCTGTCAGTCTCATTTTCTACATTAGGGTCCATGTCAGTAGTACCAGTGACGGCAGGAACTTCTTCCTGACTCTCTGGCTCAGAATGAGAAATCTCTAGTGGTGCTGACTCCGCTCTAGAGCTCCCTGCACCTTCATCGCTGGCTGACTTTGTGAGCCAGTTCTGAAAATGATGGGAAAGCTTACGAGCTTCCTCTTCTCTACCTCTCCTCAGCTTTTGGAATTCTGCACCAGATGGCTTCTTTGGGGGCATCGTTTATTACTAAAAGATAAATTTGACTTTAGTGGTGTGATGTAATACCATACAGTACTCTGCACTCATCATGAAGATTAAAAATTAAATAAAGAGACAGTCCCAGAAGATATTAAGCTGTGAAGGGAACCTTCTACGATAAGGGAACAGAGGACAACACAGTGGACTGCAACACTGGTCGTGATGACCACACACAAAGTGCTTAACCTTCAATGTGTCTCACTAATATTCCTGAAAACTGAACCGAAACCCAACGATGCTCCACTAAAAAGCTAGCTGTGAATCTCACTGAAAATTGTAATGTTCCTCCAGGATTAGGTGAAAAAACTTGTATCAAAGAGAAAGAAAGAGAGAGAAAGAAAGAGAGAGAGAGGGATCTCTACCAGCAACACTACTACCAGTAAAAGAGCTGCCTCTCCATTTGTATAATAGAAATGCAGAATTCTCAGTTACACACATTTGCAAATGCATAAAAAGCCAAATGCATTAAAATGCATATATATATATATATATATATATATATATATATATAATATATACATATACACACACAAAACCTAATTATGTGTTATATATTAGAACTGGCCTTACCGTCCCTCTTTCAGTGATGGGGTGCAAATGAAACGACTGGTCTGTCCACGGTGCCGAGACAGGTCAGGTGGCGTGTTTCTTCTTCTCTAGTTGTTGTATCTGGTCTGGGACACAGGTGTAAGCCGTTCTAGAGAGGTGTTCCCAAAAAAAAATTGGATTCAATCAAAAATACAAATAATATAGCAATCCCAGACAGTGTAATATTTTCCTGTACATGTTGCCCTTACAATCCCAAGAAAAATGTACAAACAACACTCTTGGCAGAGTGAAAGGTGATGGTATATTGTGAGAAATACAACTGATTGAATGGCGATGTCAGCCTTATATTTTCCTGCATAGTAAAATATATGGAGTAAAAATCGTTATTTTTGATGCATTAATAAGCAACAGACTCCACTAATAGGTCCAGCAGGTGACAGTGTTCTCATTCAGGTGTTTTGGCCATAAGAAAATATGTGTTCTCTGATTTTGAAGATGTCCTTGCAGAAATAAATAAAATAATTCCTTGTATTTTTTTTGAAACGTTTATAATAAATCTATTAATTGCAGAGGTGGAGAGGTGTTTGGTTGCACATGGAGAAAAATCCGTAGCAGAAAGAAAGAAGTAATAATGCCCCTGTATAGGTCATTGGTACGGCCTCATCTAGAATACTGTGTCCATTTCTGGAGGCCATATCTCCAGAGGGATATAAATACATTACAGACTGTACAAAGAAGCCGGGACAGCTCATTCTGATCCCAACCCGCGTTCAGCATTGTACACACTTATTTAGGCTTTGCGCACTCCCGAATTGAGCAAGGAACGTGCCCCGTTTAATTTGGGTGCAGGGTTGCTGTGCTCTACTACACAGGACGCTGCAGGTAGGTACATAGCTGTCAGCTCCTTCAGAGCCGGCTGGTCTGGTGGCATTACAGTTGGTCCCCCCAATTTTATCATAACCAGCACTAGGCAAGCCAGGTGGCACTATAGCAGGGAGATTTATAATGGTCAACGTCATTAATGCCCCTAAAGCAGACCATAGCCTTCCAATACCTAAAAACAGTCAATTCTTATATATCCCTCCTTAGGGAGACACACTTTAAATCTCCTTACCCGTCATGGATGGGCACTTTTTTTTACTTGTGTTTCTGCTCATCTGCAGAAATCAACATCAATGGCATGGTGATAATTATAAACTGTAGGAACCCATTCATTGCTGCCTCCACTATAGGTGATCCAGAAGGCCATCATGTGAGATTACCATCACCTTTTATGTGATCTTTGATCAGAAATTGAAAGAATCAGAAAGAATATACCCACTTTTTAGTTCCATATCATTTTTACAAAATTAATTTTAATGTTAACATTAAAGTGTTAAAAGATCCCCCCATCCCCCCTCTCCCTCTCCCTCTCAAGTTAATTACCTTTTCAGCTTCAGTTTTTTTTTCCTTTTCTTTCCTGCTCACTGATGCTCTTTTTCTTTTATAGCCAGCCCAGGCAGTCCTTGCCGTTTGCGCGCCTGGAGTCAAGCCCAGCCCTCTGTGTAAGTCTCTGCTCCTCTGCTCCCAGCAGCATCATGACCTCTGATGCTGCAGGGACAGAGGCAGAGTTAAAAAGTAGGAGGAGCCGGGTGCCGGCCGCCATATTGGATGCGCCGGGCGGCCGGCAGTCTGAATCTGAGGTCTGTTGTTTTTTTTAAAAAAAAAATTTTCATTGCTCACACAGAGGTCGGTGCGGGCGGCCACTGCGCCCCCTTGGGACTGCGCCCGGGGCGGTGGCACCGGCCGCACCTGCCTCGTTACGGCTCTGCATCTAGCCATACAACCAACTGTACATACGCAATTAAACAGGAGCCCATTTATTTATTACGCAGTGAGCCTTATATCAATAGTAGGGAAACACTCTTAAAGAAAGAGTTCTAGAAAATCTCAAATCCAGTATCTTACAGGATCCCAAACAGCATGGATTTACTGAGGGGAGATCATGTCAAACAAATCTTATTGACTTTTTTGTCTAAAGTAATAGATCAAGGGGGGCTGTAGATGTAGCTTATCTAGACTTTAGTAAGGCTTTTGGCACTGTCCCACATGGCAGACTGTTAAATAAACTTGAAAGTTTATATGGTTGAATGGATAAGATCTTGGTTGCAGGATAGAAAACAGAGAGTTATAGTAAATGGAGTGCATACACAGAAGGGAAAAGTTACCAGTGGAGTACCCCAATGATCTGTACGTGGACCAGTGCTTTTTAATATCTTTTTGGTGACATTGTAAATAGCATTGAATGGAAAGTATGACTTTTTGCAGATGACACAAATATATGCAACAGGGTAGACACACCAGGAGGGGTAAAACAGATGATTCATAATCCAGGTAGATTAGAGGAATGATCAAGAGTGTGGGAATTATAGTTTAATGGCAAAAAAAAATCAAAATCATGCACTTGGGTCTCAAAAACCCAAAGGCTAAATAAAGTATTAATGGCACTATAATGGGAACTACTGAGGAGGAAAGGGTTCTAGGAGTCAGATGACTTAAAGGCAGGTACGCAATGTAACAAAGCAATGAGGAAGGCAAGTCAGATGCTAAGTTGCATAGGGAGAGGAGTCAGTAGCAGAAAGAAAGAAGTAATAATACCACTGTATGGGTCATTGGTACCGCCTCAGCTAGAATACTGTGTTCAATTGTGGAGGCCATAGCTCCAGAATGAGATACATACACTAGAGACTGTACAAAGAAGGGCAACTAAAATGGTGCATGGTCTACAGCACAAAACGTACCCGGAAAGACTCAAAGATCTTAATATGTATAGTTTGGAGCAGAGAAGGGAAAGGGGGGACATGATAGAAACTTTTAAATATATCAAGAGTTTTATCAAGGTACAGGAGGGAAACGTTCTTCAAAGAAAGAGAAGTATTAGAACACGAAGACATGAACTGAAACTGGAGGGAAGTAGGTTCAGAGGAAATTAGAGGAAAAACTACTCCACAGAAAGGGTAGTGGATAAGTGGAATAACCTCCCATCAGAGGTGGTAGAGGCTAATGCAGTACAGCAATTTAAACGTGCTTGGAATAGACATAAGGCTATCCTTACAAAAAATAAAGGATCAAATAGGGTTTGAGTTTACAAAAGGGTAAAAAATGGGCAGACTAGATGGGTCAACAAGTGCATAATAGATAGGCAAATAATTTCTCACAGCAAAGTGTCTGTTGCCAGTTTATGGCTGCATGTTATTTTTTGCTCCTTCAAGAAATTGTATAAAAGCCCACTTTAGAAAATCTGTTTATGTCCCTGCCTGTATTGACAACTTTGTCACCTCAGTTGTCCCAGCATAATTCCAACACCCCTACAAATTATATTAAAATAGTATAAATAAGTAAACTAAAGACAAACACACATTTTTAAAATAAATTTTAAATGAAACAAACATTACCTGAAACCATTCGTTCACCAGATTATTATAAGGGGGGAAAAAAATTCTTGTTTCATGTACCACCATATACCAATGGGAAATCTTGTGTATTCTTAATCCAATTTGAAATTGTTTGCATTTGTAACTTAATTTGAGGGGGTGAAAACTACAATGAAAATGCAAATTGCTAGCTGGGAGTACATACAACTGACTGATTGTGACTGTAGACTTAAGCTGGGTACACACTACAGAAAAGTAAACGATTACCGATATACCAACGACAGAATAAATTAAAAAAATCCCGATCAGCATATCGATTGACGTGTACACACTATACACGATTATCATCAGATCTCTGCTCATCGTCTGTCAAAATTATCGGCTGCAAGGTAGTGACAGCTCAGGTCTTAATTCATTGAGAGACATTCAGCTTGGCAATTGTATTGGGCAGCCTGTCTTGACACAGCACTGTGCCGAGTGCAGAACTGTAAGCTGGCCGTAAATTCAGTGTGACAGCTTTATCTCTGGCAGCTGAAGCTTAACCCCAGGAATGGACGCTGCTCTAATCTCATACTGCACTAATCTTATCCATTCCAGCCAGCACACAGAGGGTTAAGACTACATGTGCAGGGGGAGAGAGGGGGGAAGGGGGGAGCAGTCCATACCATCGATATCAGTCTCTTCTCTAAAGCGAAACAGCTGCAGACAGTTGACAGAAACCGTGGACAAGGTGAATGAGACCTGTCACTCACTGAGATACATTATTGGCCGATAGTCGGGTGAATTCATAGACACTGCAGGATTGGAAGGTGATTGGTTCGGCAAAAATTAAACAGTACGACCAACCAAACGACACGATGATCGGCACTTTGGGGCGACTTTAGATCATTGTGTAAGTATACACACTACACGATATCTGATCAAACAGTCGGATGTCGGCTGATTTGTCCAATTATTGGACGAAAAACCTGTAGTGTGTACCCAGCTTAACTGGGAGTGTGAGTCTCTCAGACAATCACAAGCAGTTTCTCATGCTAACTGCTTAAGTGGGAATTAAAATGGTAGCTGTGGGTGATAATGCCAT
Source organism: Mixophyes fleayi (assembly GCF_038048845.1). Classification (NCBI taxonomy): domain Eukaryota; kingdom Metazoa; phylum Chordata; class Amphibia; order Anura; family Limnodynastidae; genus Mixophyes; species Mixophyes fleayi. The sequence continues at coordinate 284,894,754 of NC_134402.1, read as the reverse complement.
CTACATTCAAGTGATTCAAGCACATAGAAATGTATCAGTTTATCAGTAGAGGCAATGTAAACTGAGAACAGTAGTCGGTCTAAGATTGAGTCCTGGGGTACTCTCTCACTTTTTGAGCAAACAAAACATTTGACAAAACTGAAGATTTGACAAATACTATGAAAGAGCAACATCACAGATACCAAGAGAATGTTTATGGGAGCATGATGTGGTCAAGGAGGAGGAGGGTGGAAGATACATGATTTGATTTATCTGTGAGGCCATTGCTACTTTGGTGTCTTCAGTTGTTATGGAATGTGCTTGCCAAAAGCCCAATTTTAGAGGATCCAGTGTTGATTTAGAGAACAGAAAGTAGGCAAATGTGTTGTAAATCTTAAGGCACATTGCAGTAAATAAGTGGGTTAATAACTGGAGGACAGATATGGGTCAAGCAAGGGTTTCTTGAGAATGGTAATTATGGCATGTTTAAAGGAAGAAGGGAAAGTTCCCATGATGAGTGATAGGTTAAATATTTTAGCCTGAGATCAATAGTGTAATGAGTGCTCAGTAGATCAACACAGGGCTGAAGGAACAGATAAGAGAGTTAGAAGTGGGTGTAGCATAATGGGGACTTAGAGAATAAATAATCTTTGAAATAGTCAAATATATCTTATTAAACTAATGCTGTTGTTGGAGCAGTTCGGGTTGTATTAAGCAAGGTGTCAAAAGTAGAAAATAAGCTATGGGACTTTGAGCTTTGCAAAGATAAGCCGTCGTTGATGGTCCAGGATATCTTCCCATCTCCAGGAGAGGGGTAGATGAGAGGGGTAGATGAGAAGGACTCTGCAACCCAAACCCAGAGAGCAATACACTCAAATGAGTGAATTCTTCCCGCTAAGTGGACTGTGAGTTTGTGTTTTTTTAAAACAGATTGTCACTTCACAAACCCTGCAGTCCTGCCCTGAGCAGTGGATCACAGAGTAAAGTTGGGTACACACTACATGTTTTTCAACCATTTATCGTGTCAATTACACAATAAACGACTGTTAAGTCCGACATTGCATTAGTGTGTTCCAGCAGAATACTTGGGGTGCAAACAGCAAAAAAAATATGTACAGCTCACATTTTCTCCTTGCTTCTCATGCACAGTTCCTAAGAGAGTGACATGGTAATGTTAATAGAACAGTTACAATGATTTTTTTTTTATCCCACATTAAGCTCTCTCAGCAGGGCCAGTGCTAGGGACCATGGCGCCCTAGGCACAGTTTCAAAATCGGCGCCCCCGCCCCATTTTCAGAATCGCCCCCACCCCCCCCCCCGTCTTTTCTTACCTTAACTTGCCTCCTCTCTGCTCCGTCTGCTCCCCTCCACTCACTGACACTGTCGGGCCGTGATGATGATGTCACGGCCCGACAGTCAGTGAGTGGAGGGCAGGAGACAGAGCAGAGAGGCGGCGGTGGTGATGATCAATAGTCCCCCCCCCCCTCCCTGTGGATGTATCTGAAGCTGTGCGGTGGCCGTGAAAGGTATGGTCAGCGTTCGCCGCACAGTTTTAAAAAAAAATTTAATCTGTGGCACCCTCCAGAGCCCGGCGCCCTAGCAAGTGCCTAACCTTGCCTAATGGGGCGCCGGGCCTGTCTCTCAGCAGTGTTCACTTACCTGAACTCTGTGCTGCATTCTATCTCTGGGGCACTCTCAGCGCAACTCACCCCTCTTCTGCAGGGGTAATATTATTCACTTGGCTCTGGCACAATATGTGGTGCATTCAGTCGCAACTCACCCCTCTTCGACCAGGGTAAAATTATTCACTTGGCTGTGGTGGTACCGCTGATGTACTCTCAGCCACAGCTTACCCCTCCTCTGCAGGGTAATATTATTCACTTGGCTCTAGCACTATCTGTGGTGCACTCAGCCTCAGTTTACCCCTCCTCTGCAGGGTAATATTATTCACTTGGCTCTGGCACTATCTCTGGTGCACTTTCAGCCGCAGCCCACCCCTCCTGTACAGGGGTAATATTATTCACTTGGCTCTGGCACAATCTGTGGTGCATTCAGTCGCAACTCACCCCTCTTCGACCAGGGTAAAATTAATCACTTGGCTGTGGTGGTACCGCTGATGTACTCTCAGCCACAGCTCACCCCTCCTGTACAGGGGTAATATTATTCACTTGGCTCTGGCACTATCTCTGTATAGCTCTCAGTCTTTTCAATATACATAATGCTGCCTCTCTGTTCCCAGAAGCACACCCTTCTCCACAGGGTCTCACTCTATCTCTCTTTTATATAGATTGTTTAGCTTGGGGGTCATATTTTACTGCGGCCACTCCCCTACAGATTCTGTAGAGTACAATAAGGTAAGTATTCATACTAAATCTCTTCCCATATTCAGCATATATATATATATATATATATATATATATGGTTTTTCCAGTATGTGATCGCTGGTAAATAACCAGGCCTAAGCTCTGAGGAGAATTTTTTTTGCCACACTCATTGCAAGTATAGTTTTTGTCTTTCATGTCAGATTTCACCTGTCTTTGTGTCACCTCTGTGCTATTTCTCCCTCAAATCTGTCCCATTACACCATACTCTCCCACTCTACCGGTGCATCGAGCCAGAGTGTAAACTTAGTATGTCTAGTGAGAAGTTGCTGGAGTTCTATGTTTTTAAATGTACAGTATCCTTCTACAAGAAATACAGAACTTAGAACTCTAAATACGTTGGCATTTACATGTACATGTACAGTGCGGCAAACTGCATTTTTATGCATCACAATTCTAAGTCATGCCCCTTCGGTTGAGAAGATTTCTGTGAGAAACTTGTACAGTATAATGGGCGAACTATGTTTGATGCTGCATGGGGTGAGGGCATGAGAAGATGCAGGGCTGGCTGGCCCAGTGGGCGAGACTCAACTTAGCAGCCTATTAGGAACATTTTATAGGAATAAAATTGCAGGTAGCCAAGTGACCCAGCCCAAGGTAGTCCACTATGGGACCAGTCTAAGAGGCAAATTCCCCCTGCTCCCAGCCTAGCCAGCCCCTGAGCACATGACAGTGTGATGTTGTATTGGAAAATAGCTACGTCAGGTCAGAAGATGTTAGAGATCAGGGAAAGAAAGATTTTCAGAAAGAGATAGAACAGATGTTGAGTCTTTGGGTAGGTGGGCATGATTTTGAGGAGCTGATAGGAAAGATAAAGGATGGATGTAGACTGAGTAGGTTTATAGGAAGCAATGGAGATCGGGTTGTCAGTTGCAATAATAAAGTCATCAAGGATGAGAAAAGCTAAGTAAAAAATTTGGTGGTATTCTAGGAACAGTAATAAATAATTGGATGGGCATCTCATATAAATAATAAAATAAGATATATATGGTTGGTTAAAGATCTACAATGCAGCTTTCTCCTTTCATAGCTTTTTAGCATATAGTCTGGTAAGAATTTTAATACAAAATTACATATTTGTAATTAGTTTTATTTAAATAATAATAATTGTAATTAGTTTAGTGTGTAGAGAATGGTGTTTTTGTTGTGTGCATTTTTACATATGTACATATCAAAGAGTTGTCATTTTGCTTAAATGGACTGCAATGGTCCTGAAACAACAAAGTGACAAAACAATGCAAATTAGATTTTCTACTTGCCTTATCAAGTCTAATCAGATTCTTGTAGGACAATACTGACCCTTTTAATTTACACCATGCAGGTAAAAATACAACACTATACAATGTTGATGTGTAAATATTTCAGCAAACTAAGTCATCAGTGACCAGACTGGTGCAATCCTTGATAAAATGAGATTTAACTTAACCAGACAGCAAAAACATGTCAGCTCAATGACCATATCAGTACATATGTGCAGTCACCAACTGACTATGAAACCATAACACCTCGCAATTCATTTCTTCAGCTGAACCGATCTGGCCTAATAATTTTGATACCAAATTGGGCGTGAATGAGCAAATCTTCGAATGTTTGGCTAACTTTAGCTTTGTCTAAAAGCCTTCCTTATCACCTCAGAAAATAGATACATCAGTTTAGAATGAAGAAGGATTATTTATATGTTTTTAACCCCGCATTAGGTAGGTTCACAAATCTGAAATGGATATTATTTCTTAAATAAAAAATGTTAAGTGACCTTATCTAGTATGTCATGTTCAATTCTATTTAATGCTTGAGAAGTTAGTGACAACAGACATGGCTGGGAGATTTATTTGACACCAAAATTAATTATTTTTATAAGCTTTTCCATCTGTCTATGCTTGTTAATCATGCCTGGCAGGAATGTCAAATATATGACAAGCATGTATAATGTGTTGCTTGTCCTCAAAATATGGATTGTGATGTAGTAATATGTTTATTGTTGTGGCATATGTTCTCAAAAATATATGCAATAGGCGGAAACAACTGCTCGACAAAAAACTGATTCATCAAGACACATATCTGCGAATTTTGATCGTATTGTACGCAAAATCACTGTGCCCTTGCCCAGAACCGGAACATACGCCAGTAAACGCGGCCCTGTCTGCTCTGTCTTTGAACACAAAAGACATTTACTACAGCCAACAATTTTGGGGAGTGAACGGGGTGGGGAAGGAACATTTTGCTGTAGACAATGTACAGTAAGGACATGCCAAACACAAGCGCACGCCACCAAGTCCAAATCCAGCTCTGGGTATCTCAAAGTTACTTGTTTTTCTGCAATATCTAATCTAATGTGTTTGCAAACAGGAGCAACTATAAAAACATATTTGATGTTCAGTAGACAATAACATCCTAATAAATGTATCTCAGGGGCAAACAAATTTTGGTGGCATTAATTCTATATATTTATTTTTTTTTCTGTCCTTTCTTTTGTGAATTTATAATCCACATAGGCCTTGGAGGTATTGTGCAGTGTCTTGACAAGTAGAGCACAGCAGATCTGCACCCAAATTCAACAGTGCACATGTTTTAAGATCCGTGCCTTGGTGAATTCTGGAGTGTGCAGAGCTGATTTACGTGCATTTTAAAACAAACGCACACTGCGCTATTTATGTGTGCCTTGATAAATCAGGCCCTATATATCTAGCGCTTTCGTTTTACAGAAAATACATAGAAGATTGTAGCCTCCCTTTCTCATAGGTCTTAGTGAGGTGTTTGAATAACTGAGGGTACCATCAGGTTAACTCAAAAGCACTGGAAAATGGTGCAACTCCCTTCCTATATCAAGTAACCAATCATCCATCAGAATGCTCTAACAATAAAACTAGCATCTTCATTTGAATCTGGAAAAGTAGTCCGGAAAGGGATAATCAAAACATTCAGTGGCGAAAAATCCAATAATAAGGTAAAATCATCCAATTCTTGAAAATGTTAGTGAGAACCAGAAAATCCTTGGCTAAAACACAAAGGTCCTGAGTCATTAAGGAGAGCAAAGCAAAAAAAAAAAAAACGGAGTAACTTGCGCCTTGGAAATACCATGCTGTATTAAAGGGGGAAGTAAATTTAAAATGTGGGGACAGATTTATAGTTGGGGTAGGGCATATCCTAGATCAACTTTGCATTTCAGTGTAAAAATAAAGTTATCAAGCATTTTGGGCTATATGACAAAAAAAGCCAGTACCTTCTTTATGTGCAAAAGCATGCATGCCAGGGGGCCCGGGCTGGGCCCTCTCCGCTAATTAAAATTATTATTTATTTTTTTTTTAATTTTCTTTCTTGCGATTTTTTTTTATTATTTTTTATTTTTCCCGTGGGAGGGGGGTATTCGTTGGTGGGGGGAGCTGGAATAAAAAAAAAACAAAAAAAAACGATACTCACGTGATCGCGCAGCGCCGTGTCCCTCCTCTCCTCTTCTCCATTCACACTGACTGCCGGGCGTGACGTCATCAAGTCACGCCCGTCAGTCAGTGAGGAGCGCCGCAGCCAGCATGAAGAAAGAAGACAGAAGAGGAGACAGAAGAGAAGAAAAGAAAGGAAAGAAGTTGACAAAAGGTAAGTAAAGAAACGGAGAGGCAAGGGGAGGAAAACAGAGAGGGACAGTACTATAAAGAAAGGGGAGAGAGAAACAGGAGGAAAAAAAGCAGAGAGCCACAGGGGAATAAAAAAAAAAGTGGGAAAGAGGAACAGTGGAGGAAAAAAAAGTGGGAAAGAGGAACAGAGGAGGAAAAAAAGTGGGAAAGAGGAACAGAGGAGGAAAAAAAAGTGGGAGAGAGGAACAGAGGAGAAAAAAAAATGGGAGAGAGGAACAGAGGAGAAAAAAAAGTGGGAAAGAGGAACAGAGGAGGAAAAAAAGTGGGAAAGAGGAACAGAGGAGGAAAAAAAAGTGGGAGAGAGGAACAGAGGAGAAAAAAAAGTGGGAAAGAGGAACAGAGGAGGAAAAAAGTGGGAAAGAGGAACAGAGGAGGAATAAAAGTGGGAAAGAGGAACAGAGGAGGAAAAAAAAGTAGGAGAGAGGAACAGAGGAGAAAATAAAGTGGGAGAGAGGAACAGAGGAGGAAAAAAGTGGGAAAGAGGAACAGTGGAGGAAAAAAAGTGGGAGAGAGGAACAGAGGAGAAAAAAAAGTGGGAAAGAGGAACAGAGGAGAAAAAAAAGTGGGAAAGAGGAACAGTGGAGGAAAAAAAGGAGAGAGGAACAGAGGAGAAAAAAAGGTTTGGGGGCTATTGAATGTTGGGGTGAGTTTAGGGAGAATGAGGTCTATTTATTAAATGTGACTATAAATTATTTAATGGCAGTGATGGTTGCAAGAAATAGGTACTGCTGGGGCTGTTTGCAGGAAGGGAAATAGGTTTATTTATTAAATGTGAATAGTATTATTTTAATGTTGGGGCTGGAGGAAGGCCTAATTATTAATCGTGAGTGCAATTGATTTAACGCCAGGGCTGGCTGTAATTTTCTAAATGTAGCCATTTTTTTTTCAAAATAGGTCCTTCAACATTCCTGGATCCGGACAAGCCACAACTAAAGAAACCAGCAGCCACAGGTGGAGAAAGTGAGAAGAACAGGTAGGAGAGAGCAGCACAGTGTGTAAAATGTTGTGATTCTAGTAGGGACAATGGCAATTTTTGGTGAATGTTGTGCCCAATGTAAGGTGTAGGCCAAGACTGAACTGTTTGTGTACACACTGCATTCTTTGTATACTACACTGTGGTGGTAGATGTCCTGAAAGTCAGGAGTGCTTGAACATATGTGACGCTCCGGCGAATTGAGAGTCTAGTGATTTTGATGCTAGCCACGCCCCAATGGCGTATTTGCCATGCCCCCAAATGCATGACCACACCTCCGAAAAATTTTGCACCGCCGTTAGGCTAGCCACGCCCCAACGGCGCATTGCCACGCCCCCGAATGTATTACTACACACCCAAAAAAAATTCCGCCTCCAAAAATTTTTGGGGCTTGCTCGACTATGAGGGGGGGCCCCATGAATTTGTTGTAACCGGGCCCTGAATTCCTCTTGGCAGCCCTGCATATGCCCCAAAAGCTCCATTGGTACAGACCCTCTTACCTGCCCAGAGCCTGAATAAGGGTTCAGGCCACACTAGGCTAATACGCTCGTAGCGCTCCATCGCCTTCCATGCCAGACTAATACGCGGTTGAAAAAAACTTGTCCTTAATTCAAAATATAGTCCCCCCTCCCCCCCACGGTGTTGTTCCTGTGTTTTTGAAACTCAGTTGCACTTTTAAAAGGATCACAACAATCTTTGTCACTCATTCCGTTGTCTTTAAAATCAGTATTGCATAGCAGAACGAAGGCATGAATAAGTGCTACTGAGGGTGAATATGTGAAGGGGGCTGTCACGTCTGCGCCTGTCACCATCCTTCTTTCTCCTATTTTACATGGGAACACATCAAGATTACAACCTTACTACATTTCACTTTCATGCTTTCTTTTTATTTTGGAGAACAACTATTCTCATATATTTCAAAATTAATTTCAATTTATACCTTTCTCTGTTACAACTTTGCACTCTCAAAAATCTTGTATTCCCCCAAAAGCTTTTAGCCCTAGGCTACAGCCTAGTCAGCCTAATTGAATAATCAGGCCCTGCACCTGCCACCAACTGCACACTGGTTATTCAGAAGCAGACAGCTGTTGTCGCAAAAAGTGTAGGGCTGCTGAGCATAATATAAATAGATTTTTACTCTGAAGAGGAATTGGTAGAAAGTGGCATGTGTTGAACAAATAGTGGTAAGTATCAACAGGAATTTGTGATCGTTAGGAATGTTGACATTAAGTTAGGCATTAACTTGCCTTTTTTTCTCTATTACGGGCACTTTTATGACTTTGCAAAGCCTTACATAAATCACTCACATCCTTCCCATTTCTAAATTGTTTCTGTTTTGGACTAAGTAGTTAGTACAGTTATTGCATTTAGCTTTACATTATACTATATATTTGCATTCTTGTGTGTATTAATTAATCCGAGCCCACCCAAACAGTGCGGATCCGAACGGGATCTGAGCACTGTTCGGATATTTCCGGCGGGCAAAAAAATGAAAATGAGGCTCTGTCGTCCAAGTCTCGCGTCGAATCTCGCGAGGGGTGGGAGGGAGGGCCCAGAACAATTCCATCTTGTACCTCTTTTTTGGCATTATGTGCTCAAGCTACCTCGGTGCAACCTTTTGGCCTAAAAACAATATTGTGAGGTGTTCAGAATAGACTGGAAATTAGTGGAAATGATTGTTATTGAATGTTAATGAAGTTAATAATAGCGTAGGAGTGAAAAAAAACCCACAAAACTGGTTTTTAGCACTTTTTATGTTTTTTTCAAAATAAATCCGAATCCAAAAGCTTAAATCCGAACCAAAACCTTTCGTCAGGTGTTTTGCGAAACAAATCCGAACCCAAAACCTCAAGCAAATCTGAATCCAAAACACAAAACACGAGACACAAAAAGTGGCCGGTGCACATCCCTAGTATTAATCAATTGAATCAACTGAGCAAAGGCAAATATTTAGGGGGTCATTCAGAGTTGAACGCAAGTCTGTTATTTTGCTTAAAATACATAGTTTTGTACTGCAAATCAAAAATGTGCATGCATTTATCCATATAAAGATTTCTGCATATTTCTGACGTTCCTGTGTATTCCTGGGCTCTTGCCTAGGGAGGACGTAGTGTGCAAGCATAGGCCGAGTGCAGTAAGGACACATTAAATTGCGATTTAATTACAGTTGGAGGCATCAGCAGATACTCCTGTCAGAATGTGTATCTCTTCTGGTGATCTTCCTGGAACAAAGATATGTGCTGATGATCACCAACATGTATCTTTGCCATTAAAAAAATAATTCAACAATTTTTTTTAAAAAAAACACCACTAAATTTAACTAAGAACCAGAGCTCATAACCTTCCCTGTTTACCACTAATGCAGGGGGACGAAGAGCATGAGGTGCTCCAGCAAAGCAGCACCAGGCTATGGCAGGCTGGGGCTATGACAGGAAAACCCGCAGCTTGGGATCCCCCAGTCATAGAGGGACAAAGCTCCAGCCTGTTCAGTACAGGACTGACTTCACTGCCAGAGCATAGTGGTACTTGTAGAACTACAAGCACCATTGTGCCTTGGTATACAGGGCCAGATGGTATCTGCAGTGTCAAATAATACTTTTTTTTTATAACCACAAACACTGTAGTAAAATTCCTTTAATTTAAATAAACCGTCCACCAATCCCTTGTCTCAGTGAACTTTATTATATCAGTGAGCTGTGATTCATGCAACCAAGACCTACGCTAGAGAGAAAAATGTAATAAAAGTGGTAATTTATGTATTGAAAAAGTTGGTCTGACATCTGTTAATTTGTCAACTGTGACTGGACTGTGCTACATACATGTGTCTGCACCTAGCTTTTTGCTAGAAAATCTTCATGTACAGTGGCACCTGTCTGATCCATTGTATCATGGGAAGAAGAGGACTGAGCTAGAACTGGGTGGCAAGCATCTGCAGAGATAGGTGCCAAGGAATATGCATCTACATCACCATAGAGAAAGACTACATATTTAAAATACTCAAAACCATACTTGCCAACTTTCCCGGAATGTCCGGTAGTCCGGGTGAGTGTGGCAATCTCCTGAATTCTGCCCACTTCACTAGGAAGTGCCCCACTTCCTAGTGAAGTGGGCAGAATTAGGTCCCATTTGACAGCGGGGGGCGGGGCCAAACGCCGCGATTCACCGGGAATCGCAGTGTTTGGCCCCGCCCCCCGCTGTCAAATGACGCGTTTGTGCCATGACGTCACAGGGGGTGGGGTCAACATGACGCAATTTTTGTCACCCCGCCCCCCTCACGCCCACCTCCACTGGCAGGCTCCCGGAAGAGAGCTGAAGAAAGTTGGCAAGTATGGAGTAGAGGAAAAGCAGTAAAGGAAGTATACTTCTGTTCCACTCTAACGATAGTATCTATTCACATTATCAAACACTGTACTCAGCTCTCCCAATACATGATTGCAATAGGAAACATATGTAGACCCCTGGAGAGGGGTGTAAACCTCACAAGGTCATCTAACTTTTCCTGATTTTTCTCAATGCAGTGCTTCCAGGGGTTGAGCAGGAAACCTCTACTTGACTCCCTAAACAACTTATAGGAACACACACACACACAAACACAAAAATAAATGAGATAAGTCACAGTAATCTTACAGCCTGGAACAGGGCCGGATTATGGGAAAGGAGGCCCCTGGGCTAAGGGGGCCTCCATTCCCCCGTGAGGGCCACCCCCCCCCATTATCCGAGCCGCCCCCAAGGCACTTACCTCCTTCTCCTGGCATTGCAGTTCTTCCCTGGCGCGCTGTACGCTCTTTACTGAGAAGATCTTGTGAGAGTGAGACTCACGAGATCTCCTTAGTAAGGAGACTACAGGAAGGACCGCAGTGAAAGTGCTCAGCAGCATTGACCGGGGCGCCCCTGACCGATCAATAATGCTATTGAGCACTTTCAACAGCTCCCTGGATGCCCGAGGCCCCTGGGCTGTAGCCCAGTTAGCCCTATGGTTAATCCAGCCCTGGCCTGGAACCTGGTAAGTGGGTGGTGTAGAACAAATAGTTTAAACTCTGAAACACTGTTGATATAAAAGGTGCATAGTTATATAATCACAAGATGATAATTGAGCTATAGTAATAAAATGCAAAACACTTATAACTGATAGCAGCAAAGATTCTATTGTGAGTGGTATAAACTGTCAGTCAGATATCCTACTCGTGGTGTAAGAATCAATCTGAGCCACCTATTGCCGGGATTGACTGATAAGAGTAGTATTGCTCTTTCTTTAGAGATCCTAAAGTAAGTATTGCACAGAGGTGTTGCCTGCTATTTTTAAATTGAAATAGTAACCTTGGTTCTGAGACACGATCGCGGAAAGGTCCCGCTGACCGGCTCCCTATTTCCGGGTCTGTGACGTCATACGTCTTACACCACGAGTAGGATATCTGACTGACAGTTTATCCATACTCCGGGACATTTATACAGGCATATATAGTGCCATATATGTAATACCGCTCACAATAGAATCTTTGCTGCTATCAGTTTGCAGTGGAATAATCCCCCCTGTATAACAAGGTCTTTTGTATTAATTATTGGGCAATACAATATTGGTTATGTATCCTCAAATAGCACTTTATGATGGGATACATCTCTGAGTGAACATATACAGAATATACTGGCCAATACTGATCCCATTGTACAAAATCTCGCTACAACAGATTAAGAGATCAGATTAATTCTCTATCCAAAATGGGGGTGATAGTCCTTATTTTGGAGTGTGGATCAATAGGGGATACAGACAAAACTGTCTGTTCATTTACATCCCAGCTGGAATTACATATAATGCCCTCGTGTTGCACTAACTGATGACACCACCATTTTGCAACATAATTAATTATTCCCTTTCTTTCCTTTTCCCCCACAAAAAGGGATATACCAACAACACCTGTATGTGTTTTATACATATGATTGCATCTCACTTCTTGTGGGATTAATATTAACCCTTCGTTAGTTACAAGAGGTGATTGCATATGTTATGAAGTTACACCTTTGCGAGACACAATACATCAGTTACTAATGGTCTTAATAAATGTTTATTCAAATAGTATAAATAGAGATTAGACCTATGTTTACGTATTAAGCTATACGCAATGATAATACGAATCTGATATTCAATAATGATGACCAGCTCCCCTTTTTGGGTCAGTTTTTATTTCTCTTAGCACTTTATTTCTACCTTGTTCACTTGTATATTTTAAATTCACCGACTCAAGTGATATTTGGTTATTTGTCCAAACTTTTTTAAGTGATAATCATTAATAAAGTTGATTTTATATTTAGAATTTCTCTTTTTGGACAGGAGTGCCTCACACACTACTTTTGTTCAGCTGATATTTACTATCACCTGTACTTTTTCATTCTCTAGATTCGTCTAGTTTTGAGAGCACCCCCTCAGATTATATATTACAATTAATTATATCTAATTGAGGTTGTCCTTACCTTGGAGCTGATTGGTTCTCCCCTTTTTGTTTCTCTATTAATCTTCAACAGTTTTTCACCTCTCTCCAACACCTTCTCTCCCCAATCTCTACATTCTCCGCCTCCTGATATTTTCACCAAACCCTACAACAGCCCTTGATGAAGTGGCTCCAGCAATTATTCATACTTCACATCGACTTCTATGTCAACCGTGGCACACTAAAGTAACACAAAACCCTCTGACCCTGGACAAACATCGCTGTATGATCGGATCACATAGCAAACAAATGACTTTTACTGTGCAATCTGGCTGGAGCAATATACAGTATGCAGATTTATCCTCATGTATCTGGCTCCCATTGACCTATAGATTGTAAACTTGCGAGCAGGGCCCTCTTAATTCTTTTTCTGTTTACCCATTATTGTTTATTACTGTGTTTGTCCACAATTGTAAAGCGCTACAGAATTTGCTGACGCTATATAAATAAATGTTGATGATGATGATTCACACTGAAGACACAGATTTAAGGTGAGCAGATACATTGCTCACCCTTGTGAATTTAATTGTGGTTTATGGTTTACACTTTGTATGTTTTCTCTTTTCCTTCTCAGTGTAATTCTTTGCCAAGGGATTGTTTACCATTTTAAAGAGACATTTGAAATGCTTCTAGATTCTCCTTGGATATCTGGGGTGGGTCTGAACTCTCACTGTTCCTCCGGGCTAGTATCTGGTTATTACTGTTCACCCTGCCTCTCTGGCAGTTTGTGCACTACCTGTAGCAAATTAATATCTAGCTATGACAGACTCCCTTATGGGCTTGGCACTTCCCTCTGATAGTCTTGCAGCTAGTTCTAATAATCTTGTAGCTTTCCCTGATAGATTTGTAACTTTGCTGACTATACTTGCAGCCTTGTCTGTATGGATTGCAGCTTTGCCTGTCAGTATGGCAACCAGCTCTGTAAGATTGGTGGCCCTGTTCGTAGTATGTAAAGAGCTTCTCATCTCTAGATGTGTAATCTCTCTACTCTTTTGCCTTTCAGTTCACAGGAAAAGGGGGAAGTATCTGATCTTGTGCATCACAGACTGCATATTATCCTTCACCATTGTTTTGCAGCTATATACTTTGAAAATAATAAAATACATATTATCATTTGTCAGACTGCATTTTATTTTATAATTAATGGATAAGGACATATTTTCTGTATAAACAGTGTTTAAATTTACAATGACACATTTGTTATTTTTTTTTTTCTTGATAGTTCTAACTCACACACCATTATTCACTCTCGGACAGGCCAGCCAATTCCAAAGGTGGAGCCTAATAATACGTCCGTTGTATCGCAAGAAATAAAAGATTTTTCGATGTGATCGCTGTGGTTCCAAAGCACAAGAGTATTATTTGCAAAGTAGATACAGAGCAAAGTATAACATGCATACACCTGAGCGGTCGGCAAAAACAACAAGCTTCTTTAAAAACACTCTGGTTCCCAAAGCCAGAGGTGAACATTTTATACTCTTTACAGCAATACAAATCAGTGACATCACACAGATATACAGATACAGTATTAAGGTCCACATCCATAGATCCATGGGTCATGACCTTTCAAGAACTCAATATTCCATTGGCTGGAATTGCAATTTGTGTATGAAATCTAACATAAGTTATGCCTTGTGTTCACATTGAACATTTCATAAATAGAACAGGAAACATTCTCATGCGATTACGAACAGAATGAGGCCAAACTCTATGGGCCTGATTCATTAAGGAACTTAAGTTAAGAAGTTTCTTATTTAAGTCTCCTGGACAAAACCATGTTACAATGCAAGGGGTGAAAATCAGTTTTCTGTTTTGCACATAAGTTAAATAGTGACTGTTTTTTCATGTTAATATTGTCTGTTTGTGATCAGGGTTTCACTGCACAGTGATGCTGCAATTGTATGGTTGGCCAATACCTTCAGATGACAATCCACCTATACTATTGCTACAAACACTGTTGTGCTGCCTGTTCTCCAAGGGACTCAATATATAGACATTAATCTCAGTACTCACCATGTTTATGTGCAAGATATGTTTATATGTATTTCATCTGGCCAGAACTTATATGTTTTGATTACAATTATTGTGAATGTGGTAAATTATTCATTTAGTGATACCCCTTATCTGACCATAATTGGTGGGTGAATTTTGTTGATTGCTGCCATCCTGGTCCACATAGTCTGTCACTGAAAAGTTAAAGCCAGGCAACCATAACCTCCTTTTTGGGCACCTGATAGGTGGTAGTTGAGCTCTGTCTTAATGGGGACCTGCCTCTACTTCTGATCCTTTACCTTCTGTCGGTAGCATGGGTGCAGACATTCAATGCTGCAAAGTGTCGATTTTTCCAGGTGGCCAGTCAGTTACTATCGATGCTTCTGAGCAGACAAGAGGAGAGATTAATGTGCTGACACGACACACTATAGCCAAATTGGCTGCAGTGACATAGCTCCTAGGGAGCATTCTGACCGTCTGTTTTCACCTTTATAGTGCAGACAGCTGTACTCTTTACTGCCCATGATAGCTGCAATGTTCTGGGTTGTAGTGATTTACTTTCTTGCATATCAGGTTCCTTGACCTCTGTCTGAACACTAACCATTCTGTGGAGAGCCATCTGCCCAAACTTCTGTCTGGATGTTTTGGCCTATAGAATTTCACCTGTGGGTATCAGTATTTTCCCTATTTTTGCACAGTCCTCAGATTAGATTTTATCTCACTTGATGACTACCGGTGAACAAGTCCAGCTCTAAGGGAAAAGGCGGCTGCTGTAAGTGAAAACCACAACCAACCTGGTTCTATCAGTCAGTCCTTGGCATCACACCGTTCTACTCTACACTACTCTTTCACCTTGTCATTATCATTATGTTGCTTACTAGACCCACTCTAATCACATGGTGGGTATGTGTCTCTTAGTGTGGCTGCTAACGTTATGCCATCAGTCTAAAAGGCACAAAGACACTATTTTCTGTTTATTGTTATAAAAGTTAAATCATTGACCACCACTGTTATCATTAGATTTGGTGAAAGATGAATGGGAGCTAGATAAATGGAGCAGGCTAAGAGCCAGCTTATTTATTTTAACCAACCAAGAGAAATGATACAGCCAATTAATTGGGCATTAGGAGAAACAGCAGATCCCTTTATTCATACATTATTAACTCATTCTCCAGTGCCAATGGTACATATATACTTGCGTCTACTGAGATTCCATTTATAATATTTAGTGCTTTGAGTGTGTAATGCTGGCCACAGGAGTGGTAATTTTGACTCTCAAACAACTGGATCTGTGCAATTTGGTCCACTTCATGTGTGGCTAAACTGTTAACAGATCAGATTATTTGATGGAAAGGCAAAATAGATGGAGCTATGCAGTGCAATCTGCTTATGACATACACATATGTCCAAGTTGGTCCAACTACATAGTTTTGATTCTTCAGTTTCCAACTATTTCAATATATATCTGGCTCCAAATCTCCCTCTCCTTTTGTAAGCCAACCAATTAACTCCCACCAACCCAATCTTCATAAAAACCCAGCTCGTAAATAAGGTGGTTCCAGGACACTGTATGGTTTCTGGTGACAGGTTCCTCCTTTGGGGCCAGTCACCTTAGCAAATGCAGTTGATCTGTTCCTCTCTTCCCCTATGTGTGTGCCCACCTCCTCCTATCTCGCTCGCTGACGCAGTGACATATCTTGCATGGATGCACACCACAGGACAATTGTGCCATCCTGTTTGTGCCTCCCAAACACGGTGCTAGTTGGAAGAAAGTAAATGTGTGTGTGTGTGTGTGTGCGTGTGCGTGTGTGTGTGTGTGTGTGTGCGTGTGTGTGTGTGTGTGTGTGTGTGATATTAATTTAATGGTGAATTGAGTGTGGGGACTAATTATTTAATGATTCATGAGAGCAGGGGCTGGCTGGCAGACTTTAGTCCGGGGGCAAGCACATAGCACTGGCCCACCAATAGCGGCCCATCCTTAAAGGATGGTTTTCAGTACAATATATAATTTAAATACTGACTGTTTTTTCATGTAGCACACAAATACTTGATAGCTTATTTGTATACTGAAATTTAAAGTTGATATTTGTGTGCTACATGAAAAAACAGTCAGTATTTAACTTATGGGCAAAACAGAAAACTAGCTTGCACCCCTTGCATTGTAACATGGTTTTGTCCAGGAGACTTAAATAAGAAACTTCTTAAGTTAAGATCCTTATTGAATCAGGCCCTAGGTGTCAATCTGACACCCTGGTACAGAGCTGGATTAAGGCTCTGAGAGGCCTGGGTACTTTAGACTGGGGGGGACCTATCATGACACATGGTTATCATTTTAGACAAATTTTAGGCAAATACACAGTGCACCTCTGTTAGGTGCATGCAGCTCTGACTTCACAAGCAGTACACTGTGAAGCGGGACATACCTTACAATAGTCCTTGGGCTCGGACCAAATCCTGACTAAGTGAGGCAGTCACCCAAATTCGGAACTGCCCCATCAGACAGTTGATAGATTGTCCTGCTCTCTCCAACCTCTTCTTGTCACTTTCACTACCTGTTGCTGCTGATTTTTTTTAACTCATTTGGTTTGTGGATCCTGGAATCTTGGATGCCCTATTTGTAAAAAAAGAAAAAATTCATGAAATTTAGAAAACTCCAACCAGCCCTGGTGTTAAATCAGTAGCACCCACATTTTAAAATTAGGCCTCCCTCCAGACATGACATTAAATATCAAATACATTTAATAAATAGACCTATTTCCCTCCAACCAGCCCCAACATTAAATTAATAGTATTCCCATTTCACATATAAACCTATTTCCCTCCCTCCAAACAGCCCCAGCAATCAATTAAATAGCATTTACGTTTAATAAACCATTTCCCACAACCATTCGCGGCATTAAATAATTCATATTCACATTTAATAGGTAGTCCTTTGCCCCAAACTCAACCCTATATTCAATTGATAGCTCCTGTCACCTCACCTTATATTAATAGGCCCCACTATTAACTTAAATAGCCCTAACAATAAATTAAATTGCCCCACCATCACCCCACAAATAAAATAGCACCCAGTAAATAATTAGCCCCCACCTGCACTCCACCATTTAATAGCCTACCTCCTACACTATATTAAGAACCTCCTTCACATACACATTATATTAACATACCCTCACCCTCCCATCACACACATTATATTAACATACCCCCTCCTCCCCTCACACACATTATATTACAATGCTTCCCCCCCTCATACACTGAAACTGAAAAAGGTTTTGATTGCTTTTTTGTAATAATAACAAGAATTTAAGGTTATATCTTCAACAGGAATACACAGGGGGGGGAAGGGCAAGTATAGATTGAGGAATAGCTTAAGTTATTCACTGGTTTATTAATGAGAAACCAGTGGAATCCTATTTTTCAGACATTTATCTAAAAATTCAAAGTTAGCCTTTTATTAATTAATAGGCTTATTAATATCAGATCCATATTAAGAAGTGTAAACAAATCTTATACATCTTTCTAAAAAGGTTTGCCTCATTAACATGCTCTTTGCTCTTAAGCTAGGTACACAGTGAAGAATTTCCGACCGACCTGTTACCTACAACTGAAAGTCCGATCAGTCTGACGATTCATGCATACACACTGATACGATTTACTTCAATCTGTGCTCTTCATCTGGGCCTTCATTTGGTTCTCTAGTCAAGACTGACAGCACAATATTCATTCATTTATTATTGTCACATTGTCACACTCATTAATACCGCCTTGTTATAGCTATCCACATGTCCTAACGAATTTCTTTAGCTTCTGAGACTCTCAAATGAAACATTCTGTCTCAGAACGAACCAATTAATTATTCCTTCTACAGCACTCTCTACATTTATTTGCCGGGACATTCATTGTTATCATCGGCTGAAAAGAACATGACTCTGTAAACTCTATGGAAATCGTGAGCATGAGTGCATACATACTACATGATCACTTGATGATTGGTTGGAACATATTAAACAGTACAACCAATAAAATGAGCCGACAATCGACACTTTGGAACGACTTTCGACCATCATGTCACTATACACACTAACCTGACTTACGATCGAATGTTGGCTGATTTGCCCGATTATTGGACGAAAACACTCCAGTGTGTACCTAGCTTAAGTACCACCGCCACGGTCTTTCAGATAACATACCACCCACTCCTATTACACACACACATTATTTTAACATACCCTCCCATTACACACACATTATATTAACATACTACCCCCCCTCTCCCATTACATACACATTAAAATAGCATACCCCCCACATACCTTGTTTCATCTACATGTTCTGTTTGCTACACTTCCCACATGGGACGGCACCTGTCATGTGGTGCGCGTCCCATGTGATACTGGGTCTGCAGATAGGCTGCACATAGGGTAGGGAGGGGGATACGGATCAGAAGGATTCGTGGCTAATATGGAAGGTGGCTGGTCCTGCAGGAGGGACCAACCACCAAATAATAGAGACTTGGGCCGGTCCCTGCACTGGCCCAAAATAGATTTCCTTCTGTCCAGCTGGGGGCTATTAATTTATTGGTGGGGTGAGAAGGAGGGCTATTTATTAAATGTAAATGTAAATACAAATTATTTAATGTTGGGTTGTTTGTGGGAAATAAGTGTATTTATTGTAAATGCAACTAATCTATTGATGGATTGTTTGAAGAGAGCAGATCTATTTACTAAATGTGAATACTGTTAATTTAATGTCAGGACTTTTTGGGAGGAATATAGTTTAATTTATTAAATGGAAATATTATTAATTTAATGTTGAGGCTGTTTGGGGGAAATATTTGTGTTTATTAAATGTGAATACTATTAATTTTATGTTAGGGCTGGTTGGAGGGAAATAGGTATATTTCTTAAATGTGAATGCTATTAATTTAATATTAGGGCTGGTTGAAGGGAGGGAGGTCTAATTATTAAAAGTGGGTGCTATTGATTTAATGCTGTTCGAGGCTTTCTAATCATATACCTATATTTTTTCCAAACACGGCCAAAACATACCAGGATCCAGACAAGTAGCAGCTGAGCTTAAGACACCAGCATCCAGTGAAAGCTGCAAGAACAGGTAGGACAGAGCAGGGAAGCCAACTGTGTTGATTTTGGGTGACTGTCCAGCTCCGTCAGGGACAGTTGGTATATACTGCTTCACATTACTCTGCTCATGAAGAGGGAACTGCGTGCACCTAACAGTAGTGTGCACAACATTGTTGGTGTATTTGTCTAATGCAGTGGTCAGGGAACAGGGGTAAATTATCCCAACTGGGGTAAAAATGAAATTCCTGGGGGTAATGCTGCCGATTCACATGTTGTCAGTTGGATTGTAGACCCCTTTAAATGTGAAATTGCTGTTGTACCAGAAGAGCCTCAAGGTTGGTAGAGGCACTTCATGAGCTTCGATGTAATAATGAAGCACATATTGCATTTGAAAACAAAGCATATCTGTCATATTTTTGGATGTCAACAGCTGCAAAGGCATCAAAATTGCACATGAGGAGACAGTCAAAAAGTTGCTGCCTTTTGCAACAACCTACCTTTGTGAACAAGGATTTTCCACTCTAACAAACATAAAAACAAAGCAGAGAAATCGATTGGACGCTGAAGACTGTATCCAAATTGCTCTGACATCAAAATGCCCCAATATTGATGCTCTCATATCAAAAAATTAAGCAACATCATTTCTCCAAAACCTGAAAATTTGAAGTTGAAGTTTTCAAAGAAATTTTGAATAGATTCAATAAAATTTTGAATTCCAATAATTAATAAAATATGATTTCCTTCCTTTCAAATCAAGGGGGTAACGTTGGCGTATCTAAATATATTTTGGGGTAAAAGGTAAAAAAGTTCCCTGACCCCAGGTCTAATGATAGACATGTTCATTGCATGCTGGTCATGCATATTATGCTGGCATGATGTGGAAACCCCCTCTAGAAATCCTGGCTTTGCCCCTGACTGCAGCCAGAATTTTTGGTGTTCATGTATGTGTTTAGGTAACTTAAGATGTGGTAGAGCCTCTCCCCAGGATATGGTAATATTCAGTAAGATTTCCAATTGTCTCAGGCATGCAAGGAAAACAATCATAGTTCATGCTTCATAACAATATATAAAAAATACTTTAGTAGCAACTTAAAATGTTGTCTTTGCTTTTTTATTTTCTTTTTAATTAACTACTTAGATTATTGTAATGGAAAATCAGACAAACTGGGAGCAGGGCATTATGTGGTGAGTGAAATGGGAGGCGCTGAACTGTGTTTTTATTTACATATAAACAGTGAGAGCATGAACTCAGGACACACATTTGAGAGCACACCTGGTTTTACAGTCTGTAGAACATGCTTTCTGCTGCAGTGCACTGTAGATAATGTATTGCCCTAGAGTCAGGGCTGTTCCAAACAACACAATGCAGCTTTATTCTACTGGTTAAAAGTGTCCTTTAATTAAAACATATTGCTTGAAACAGACAACAGGAGGTGATTAGGCCATTTTTCGGGCGTGTTGATCTCCTTGGAACATGAATGAGCACACAAATAACCCAAACCTTATTTTTCACACTCACATGTTCCCATAGTAAGCTACATTACGCAAAACTTGGTTACAAAGACCAGCGTTCTTTGGCAGAATAGATTTATTTAATCACTGCATTTTGCCTGACTATTATAGGTTATGTAGAGCCCTCGCTCCTGTTAAATGAGCATTTAATAGCTCAACATAAATAGTAGGGTGGGAAGGGCAAAGCTTATATTAGTTGCAAAAAAGCTAGCCTTTTCCAGCCCTCTTATGTCAACCTTATATATTACATAATACGTAAAGAAGAACACTTTGGCCATGATTCATTAAGGAACGCAAATGCTAATATGTGTTGTATTTTGCGCTAAACTGCTCTTCGTGTACCCAGAAACGGACTATATACCAGTGGACACAAGTGTATGCAATTTATCTTTAGGCGCAAAGGACACTTACAACAGCCTAAGACTTCATGGGCGGAACAGGGTGGGGAATTGGTATATGCACGTATTCAAATAAACAGTCAGGGCTTGCTAAGCTCAAATGCACGCAGCAGCGCCCGATTCAAACTTTGGCCTCCTCCAAGGTATGAGTTTTTTTGTTGCACCCCTTGCACCAGCTACAGGTCGGGTGTAAGTGCAGAGTGATAGTGATGACAGTCATATATGCATGCTAGCAGTGTCGGACTGGGGAATGAGGGGCCCACCGGGGGACTGCAATGGTAGGGGCCCACCAGAGGGGGTGTGGTCAATCACCATAGAGGCGAGACCAGACACACACATATATATATATATATATATATATATATATATATATATATATATGTATTAGTGACAGCACAAAAAGAATAAAGTGGTTAAAATCCACTGTACACAAGACACTAGTAAATCGCACCAGGAATATCCTGCCAACTCTAGGTATTGGTTATTAATCCCTTATATCCATATGTTTTGTATTCTCGGAAAACCAATGGTCCTAGAGGTGGTGCTCCCACACATGATACCAAAAATTCAAATTAACAAAGAGCCAATGTGTCTTAATTGGGGCAATCATAGGATGTATTAAATATAAAACATATTTGAAGTTTATTAATATACATTAAAATTATAATAGTAACATCATATAGAGCAATGAAATATTAAAAAGTGTAAAAGGAAATGTGAACCAAACAAAGGTTTATTGAAACTGTTAAGACTAGCAATATTTGCTAGTATGCGCCGTCCTCTCTATTAATATATATGGGTATGATTAAATGTATAGTATATCTTTGAGCATTTCAGGTATTTATTTCTTAGATAATAGGTGTAGGCTAAGAAAAATTGCCTTGGTGATACAATTGTCAAATATAGGTCCTACTATTTCTTCTCTCCCTTCCTCATGATACGGGAGCTCGAACAGTATAATTGCGACACCTTAATCAAATGTCGCTATCAGTATCGGCTCTTGCAGTTACTGATGAGAATATGCCAAGGTAAATCAACCAGCTTGTCTCAATTACTAAGCGGGCTGTTTCTCTTTTAATTGTGATTTCACAGCTCCTACCTATATGCTGATTATGCCTGAGGAGTATGATACCTGAAATGCTCAAAGATATACTATACATTTAATCATACCCATACTCATATATTAATAGCAGAGGTTTCCACTGTGTCATACTGCTCACTGTGTCATACTGCGCCCACACATATCAGTAGGGCAATCACCTTTCCTGCGCTGCCTCCTCTTCTCTCTGCGAACAGATTCATGCTGTAACTCACGTCGCTTCCTCTGAAGATCCAGACAACCCGCCCGCCGCCCCTGGCTCCTCCTCCTTCTCCTCCCCGGACAGGAAAGATGACTGGCTGTCAGTGACAGCCAGTGATCTGCAGCAGCGGAGACGCCAGGGAAGGCAGCGGACCCCTGGTGAGGACAACCCAGGTAAGCTGGATGGGCTCCGCCGACTTGGAAAAGGGGGTGTGGCCGTAATGCAGCGGGGCCTACCGGTGATTTTTCCGGTATCCCGGTGGGCCAGTCCGACGCTGCATGCTAGAACATGTTTTTGCAATCATGCAATCAAGAGCTACTGTAAAAATGCATTTTATGTACAGTAGACATTAATAACATCCTGATAACTGTATTTCATAGAGGAAAAAAATGGGAAAAAATACTTTTTTCTTAAAAGGTTTTTTATTTAATGAATATATTATTAACAGGTGACATTAATTGATTTTTTTACTGTGCATTCTGCTGGGACTTTATATTTTACATTTGTATTGTACGTATCCTACAGTGTTTCGTGTCAGCCTCGATACGGTAAGTGCCGTGTATGCAGAGCATACCTACCCCGTATTCAACAAGAGACGATTCTTCAGATTCGCTTGTAGTTCAATATAGATGTTTGTATGCCTGACTTACGTGTGTTTTTTTTTTAAAAAAAAAAAAGCACAATACATTCGTTTTGCATGCCTTAATTAATCAACCCCTTTGGGAGAAAACATATCAACACATAACTATACAGTATAATACATGAGTGGTGGGAATACCTGTATAAACAACTGGAAATATATACTTATCTCAGTGACTGTATGGCAAAAAAAAATAAATAAATTATGTAAAGGAGGAAGCCCGCTCCTAACTTCCCATCCCTCAACACCTCACCATGTGTGTTAAGGGTGTGGTCACACATCCCGCTATGACATTGTCAAGAGTGGCCAAGATTCTGTTTTGAATTTTTAGGAACCAGGGCATGCACAATGGCTGTTATTAAAGTAAATCTATCGTTTTCAAATAAGCATTGCCCAAGCGATTGTATTGTGTTTCTAACGCACAAAGTGATTTATTTTAGCAGATGTAAATAGTCAACAATTCAATACATTATTATATTATGATACAGTACAGTACAGCCAATACCAAAAGATGAATACATACCGCTGCTATCGCATGCGCTCGCTGCGCACCCACGGGACCCAGTGGACAGTATATCTGTTAGAATACTGCGGTCAGTGAAGACTGAAGACAGGGTGCACAGCTATGATCATATATACACATGCAGTGTTACAGAGAACAATGCAAATGATGTGGCTTGCTTCTATAGGTCCAGACATCAGATGAGTCCAGGCTAAACAGGTCATAGGCTGATTCAATCTAAGGAATCCAAAGGTGGGGGTCGTCTCTCAAGGGGATGAGCTCCTTTCTTCCCGCCAATGCTCCAGTTACATCTCAGTAAATTAGCATTTCATAGCCAGCATCATACAAAGGTTTATTCCCTAACATCAATAACTAGAGTATGCAATATGCGATCTCTTCGGCGATGGAACCGGACAGCTGCTGATGAATAGGGTTTTACTATGATACTAGACATGATACCTTTCATATAACCTGAACCTTGATTATCACTGAAGTGTACATATAATCAATATATATATAGACTAATAATAAACCAAATACTATCTGCTCATAAATTACAGTGTAACGGAACCAATATGAATATGAATTATATAAATAACTAAATGTTGTAATGCGAGTGTGTGCGTACGTATTTTACCATGCGATCGCACCATGCCACGTGTTGCATGGCGTACGGATGTGTGTTACATGGTGTACGGATGTGTGTTACGTGGCGTACGGATCGCAATCGCACGGCAAAACAATATTAACCAATATACTTTTGTTCATCCAATTATACGACTTCGACAGTCCACCCTTTGATAGTATAATAAACTATCACCTTAAAGATGTTATATGCAGGATCTTAGTACCACGTTTCATTGTTATGTAATACAAGTCCCCCTAGGTGTATGACCACGCTGTTTGTAGATCTAAACAAGTAATCATAAGAGAGAGTCTTAATCCTCTAAACGACTTCTTCTTTTACTATAAACCGTACACTTCTGGAGCTTGGAGATAACCTTTTGTATGCCCTTCCACGGTGCAATAAAACACGTAATACATTATTTGGAAAGGTACAAAGTACAATAGAACATGTATCAGCTATACAGAATATTGTACTACAGTTCTTCAAGTTTAACAGGTTCATCTGTCCAACGCATGTCTTTAAGCTCAGAATACATTTAAACACTTCATGTTCATCAATAGCATCATCCTCCTTCAGCTTGCATTAATATACACACTTCTAATAATGTCATCAGTTCTTTTCATCAACACTTGTGGGCGGCTAGTGTCTGTACGTTCTTCCCAGTCTCCCAATACTCAGATTTAACAGTGATCGGCTTGTAAACTATTGGGAGACTCCAGACTAAGGGACCTAGGTGTTGTACTTTTCCCCTAATGACCTCCCACCCATAATTCGGGTACCTCAAGAATATTTAGTGGAAAGAAAACTAATCCTACTTGATATAACCATTGAGGCACGTGAGAGCATGCCCAGCACTTTGTTAGGTCTAAAACCTTACCCTCCCAAGAATGATAATCATTCTCAAGGATGCCTGCTCAAGTCCGAATATTACTGGACTGGCATCGCTGGGTGTACCTCTTTTTAAATATGGGGTCACCGCACTTACGGACGTAATGCTACTCAGACAATAGCCCCTCGCACTTTCTCCAAGCTCCAAGGTTTCCAAATTTTCCTTTACCCCTGAATTGAATAGAGTAATTGGCTGGACCGATTATGCTACTAACTTCTCCTTCATCCCCAATACCTCATTATCATTACCTGAACCAGCCTCTGTGACCTGCTAATAATCAAAAGAATTGACCGTCCTTAGAAGAGAATGAAATGAGAGAACACAAAACAGGAAAAACTACAACTTCATGCTGGACAACAGTCTTAGCGTTTGGCTCAGGTGCTACTAACTGCATTCGAGGCCTTCCAGAACAGACTCATGAGTGCCCTTGGACCCCTCTCTGAGCGCTGGTCCCTCTGCAGTGGGTGGAATGGGCACCAGTGTGTCTCTGCTACCCTTGAAGCCGTGATGCTGGTAGCCTACACCTGTACCTGTCTGTGAAATAACCTAAGCCTAAGAATTTTCTGTTCCACAACTTACTCTCCCGATCCAACATCCTGACAGTTAGTGTGACTTTCCAGGAAACAGTGTTTTGGACGTTCTTAGTTACTGTCTCACTATTTACCTTCTCTCAAGGTCTAACCTAGCCTCCTAGTTACAATCTCATCTCACGAGGGGTCAAGAACTTTTCAAAAACTGACAGGTTAAGAGGCTGCCCAGGAGTGATCTTTTGGTAGCGGGACAGGACTAGTGGCTGAAGCTATCAGTCACTTCAATCACGTTCCAACTCTTATTCTATTCAATTCGTTCTACCGAGTACCGTTACTTTATGTTCATACTGGTTTATGGCTAATTGAAAGTATGTGATTTGTTACCACTACTCATACATTATACATCTGTTATCAATAACATGAATACCCCTATCATCTATTATAACTCTAGGACTATCACATTGAATAACAAAAGCTTTGAGTATGACACAGTAATACATTAGTCACATCTCAATACACCTTTAACCAGACATATTTTATTGGTACACCAGTGTATACTTGAGGATCCTGCATGGTGGTAATTGGATGATGTGGATTTGTTTTACCTGGAGGAAAACCCATCTGCAGGAGCGATATGGGATGGCTCTATTGGTATTATTTTCCTGACATTCTCTTAATCAAGATAGGACGTTGCCGTCCTACTAGCTTGAGACGAAATGTCTGGTGCACCCCAAAATACTCTTACCAGCTTGCACATACCTTCTGTACCCAGCTGAGACAGACCATTTGCTGCCTCCTCTGAGTCTGGGAGATACACTCTGGGAGCTACTGGTCTACCTTGTCCATCTCTCCAGGGTCTGCCAGACTCCTCACCACATCTCTTCACCTTCCAGATAGTTAATTCTTCAGGTAACACAAATCTTCATATATTACCTAATATGTGTATGTGTGCGTGTGTGTGTGTGTGTGTGTGTGTGTGTGTGTGTGTGTGTGTGTGTGTGTGTGTGTGTGTGTGCGTGTGTGTGTTCACATTTTAAAACTAAAACAATACAACGAAAAACAAAACAAAACATAGATTTGTTAGCTGTCACATAAAACCCTGCTGTCTATTTGACAGCTATGTTCGCCCTGGTGTGACAGCCATGTATGGTCGTGTGTGTAAGTGTGGACTTTACTAGCAGCTACTTCAGTTGGTAACTGTGTCACTGTATAAAGTCCTCTATGTAGTGTCCTAATCATGTGCTGGTATTGTTATAAAAAGATTTTTTTTCCCAGTCAACTCAACATCGCCCCCTAGACTAGAAAAATGCTGAAGGCCAATGTATATCAATCGATTTTCCCTCTGCCAACTCACATGCCATTCTCAGTACCTCACATTCAGCTACTTGACTAAATGAGAAAGACAAAGGGGTCTATTTCTATAACACTTTCTTTAAATATAACAGTACCCAGTACATGTCTGTCTAACAGTAAAATAATATAAAACACAAAAATTCTACATTTTCCAGGGTTTCACATTATGTCGTATCTTGTGGTAAAAATCCTACTCCAATGTTCTATACAGAGATACATATCTGTATGCCTATCCTCTAGCAATCTCCTGTCCCCACCCTTTGTGCATCCATATAAAGGCACGTTTTTGTACAGGAGGCACGAACCAAAAAACAAAAAAAAACAGAAAAACAAAACAGATATGCAATCTATAAAACGTGAATCGTATTTCCACAACAGAACCTTTCTGCTTAAAATCAGCAGTTTCTATACACATGAAAACAAAACCCCTGACTGTTTCTGTAACTCATGTCAATCTAGTGTGTGTATCCCTGAATTTGTCTTAAAAAAATAAAAATATGTCTTAGCCCCATTGATGAGACTGTGTCTGTTTTTTATCTCTACCAGAGCAGAGAGAGAGAGAGAGAGAGAAAGAAAGATAGAGAGGTACTAGCATAGATGTAAAGAATGAGAAATAAGAAAGCAATGAATAACATGAATACAAAGCTTTGAATACAAACATACATGCAGAAAGGGAGATTTTACAACACAAATGACAGCTGGATTGGACTCTATGGGAAAATGGCTGTATTCATTCCACTAATCCCCTTAGCTATTTGCTAACTATGACCCCTCCCCATACTTGACTAGGGGGGTCTTAAACCAACCGTGCAATCCAGTGTCGTCCGTCATTTGTTCATTAAGAACTCGGTATCACATTGACTACATACCTTTTCAACGGACTTTCTAACTTGTGGCAGAGAAATATAGAAGTTAACTCTTGATGACTCATCTGAGATACAAAATGATTCTCAGCCAAACAAATTATCATGAGTCACTGCAGCCTGAAACAAAGAGTGTTCCAATGATCCATTGTTAATTAATCTTTCAAGAGTAATCTTTCTATTTCTCTACCTCACCCCGTTAAACACTAAGTCTATATTTCTTTTGTCTACCTTTATCTGTGAAGAAAAGACAAGATAGTTATCTTTAAACAACAAACAAACCAAACATTCTCATTCCTTACCATCGGCCAGCGATTTAGGAAAGCAAGCATGTGACAACATAAAACAAACAAGCAACATCAACAAAGATTACTTTTTAAATCAGTTTTTTTTCTTTCTAAACCTGCTCACTGATACTTACCATAGATTAAACCCCACCTGGTTGTAGGACTACAGGTCTGACCTAACCTCTAGGGTTGGCTATGGTTCTCCCCCAAGGCATTGACTGCTATGAGGTGCACAGGAAACTGTTGAGAAGTCTCTGAGACTTGTGTGCGCCGTCTCTGTGAGTGTCTGTGTGATTTCCCCCTTAGATGGGCCAAGTCTCTTTGCTTCCGCTCTTGTCATTGTACAGTCCTTTGCTTGGTGTCCCGTTTTAGTGCATTTAAAACACTTCCTCAACTCATGTTGTTTCTTTTCCTTTTTACAATCTCTCCTAATATGTCCTTCTTCTCTGCAATTGTAACATCTCAATATTCTAGGTTTCCTGTTGTGTGGGTCGTATGCTGGTGGTCGTGTGTGCAGTCCCTCTAGTGTTGGGATACTTACCATCTTTACTCTATCACTTAGTGTCTCTTTCTGTTTATTTATATTCTGATCATGTCCTATGGCTGACTCCCTGAGAACACTTACAGTACTTCCTCTCCAGTATGGTAATGAAGTTTGCACCCTTCTTTTCAAGTTTTCCCTGAGGCCATCCATTAGAACTTGAACAGCAACCTCGCTGTAGTGTACATTATCCTTTATGTCTGATACCCCAGTATATTTGGCCATTGCTATCAGAGCCCTGCAAAAATATTCTGTTGCATTTTCACTATCTTTTTGCTTGATAGTAAAAATTTTACTCCAGTCCACTATCACTGGAAAATATATGGCCAACTGTGTGATTATATGTCTAATATTGTCCTGATTGTCATCCTCGGTTAAGGATTCATCCTCCTCCAACATACAATCCTTAATGAACTTTTGTATATCAGTATTGAGAGGAAGACAGGTCTTCAATAATACTCATCAATCGTTATTAGTTGGCTCGTACACATTACCATAATATCTAATAAACTTCTGACATTTGGTCAAATCCTTCCTAGGATCAGGGAAATCAGACAAAATTGAAAATGTTTCAGACCTAGTGCATGGATCATGCTTTGCTACATGTTTTAAAGGAGCTTCATCATCTCTGTCCACCTTCCCACTGGGAACTGCTGTTGTGAGGACAGGGTGCAGACTTATCAAATCACTAAATCCTGAACTAGTTGGTGGAATAGCTGTTGCAGTACAATGAATGTCCCCCCCTGTGATCACCTTTACATTATTCTCACCACTTTCAGGCGTTTCCCCTGCTGGTGGGATCGTTCCTTTTCTTTGTCCTGAAACATTACTTTTAACATTACTTAAAACAACATACAAGTTACTAGTTACAGTTTTCACATTTTTGGTATTGGTTGTACTTTACGCCCCGACCGAATTTGTCAGGGGCGCGCTTGCGCTCAGTTCTCCATGCTTTGCAACGCACA
Organism: Mixophyes fleayi; assembly: GCF_038048845.1. NCBI lineage: Eukaryota > Metazoa > Chordata > Amphibia > Anura > Limnodynastidae > Mixophyes > Mixophyes fleayi. The sequence goes on along the minus strand of NC_134402.1, from coordinate 284,864,827 downwards.
ATTCCGGAATGCTCATTTCCGGTACGCTGATTTCCGCTGTGCGCGCACTTTTCGCCACACTTACTTCCGCTGTGCATTTGCTGCTCTGCCACGTGTTACCTTCCATTTGCCACAACTTTAAACAATCATCATGTTTATTTTTCACTTCCGTTGACTTAATCAACCATACTTTATCTTTTACGTTATTTGTTACCTCTGCATTAAAACTCCCTATTGTTGGGAAAGGCCTAACACACACTCTTTGGTCATCTCGACCCCTGTGTCGCAATAAGCCGTTGCGTATGCACCATATTTATTACACATACGAAACCTTGATGAATCCCTAAGGGCTTCTTTAGGCAGTACATTGGCCATCTCTAGAGTATGCTTAGCACCCATGTTGAACAGTTTCTTAGATAGCCCGGCTACCACAACCTTCTATGCGGAACACAGATACACTGATTTCAACAATTGCTACAATCACCGCAAGAGATCTCTTACTGGCCGTGGACGTATTTGCTCAAGCCGCGTCCACTCGCTTCCTCTTGTTCCAAATGAGGACCCCTAATACAGAAACTATCACTGTGGGACCCAAGGGCTATCAGCTCCACGATGCCCTGGCTAAACCACAAAAATCTGTTGAGTTTATTATAACTGGGAGAACAAAGTCGATACAATCAACCAGCCTTTCCAACATAATTCCTCCTAGCTGCTTCACCAATTCGCACTAACGGTTGTCGTGCGGTTAGATCGCACCGTCTACCAATACTAGTTATTAGCAAACCTTGCGATCTATTGGTAGCGCTTTGCGAAAACCCAGTTTTCGCATTCGGTATACCTGCCCTGTATACCGTCCTTCAGTTGGGCAACCCGCCTCGTCAGACAGCAACTGAGCCCGATGAATAATAAACAGTGTATCTACATTACAAAATCACACACTATACACCTTTTCTGCGCAGAAAATCAAAGGTTCCCAACAATAGTAATAATGTCTCAGAGGCTTTCACAAGTAATTATACTATGCACATATAATAACTATCTAAACGATTGTTTAACCACGTGGCAATATTATCGGAAGTACACATACTCAATGCAGAAAATACACATACTCTATGCAATGCAATACCCTTTAAAACGCAAAACGACAATAAAAAGAAACATTTTTCTTTCTTGTCCCTAGATTCAAATTAGCGTTCTTTTAGTCTATGCAACAACGGACATTCGGTCTCTCAACACAAAATGAACCACAGGTCTTAAACACATTGCGTTCTTTCCCGTATGCGATGCGTCCGTCAATCCACCCTTTGTTGAGGAACCGAATACCGTAAGCGTTGCATACCTGCCGATAACGTAACTCACCTTCGAGCCCCCAAATTATTAAAGTAATTCTATCGTTTTCAAATAAGCATTGCCCAAGCGATTGTATTGTGTTTCTAACGCACAAAGTGATTTATTTTAGCAGATGTAAATAGTCAACAATTCAATACATTATTATATTATGATACAGTACAGTATAGCCAATACCAAAAGATGAATACATACCGCTGCTATCGCATGCGCTCGCTGCGCACCCACGGGACCCAGTGGACAGTATATCTGTTAGAATACTACGGTCAGTGAAGACTGAAGACTGGGTGCGCAGCTATGATCATATATACACATGCAGTGTTACAGAGAACATTGCAAATGACGTGGCTTGCTTCTATAGGTCCAGACATCAGATGAGTCCAGGCTAAACAGGTCATAGGCTGATTAAATCTAAGGAATCCAAAGGTGGGGGTCATCTCTCAAGGGGATGAGCTCCTTTCTTCCCGCCAATGCTCCAGTTACATCTCAGTAAATTAGCCTTTCATAGCCAGCATCATACAAAGGTTTATTCCCTAACATCAATAACTAGAGTATGCAATATGCGATCTCTTCGGCGATGGAACCGGACAGCTGCTGATGAATAGGGTTTTAATATGATACTAGGCATGATACCTTTTCTATAACCTGAACCTTGATTATCACTGAAGTGTACATATAATCAATATATATATATAGACTAATAATAAACCAAATACTATCTGCTCATAAATTACAGTGTTACGGAACCAATATGAATATGAATTATATAAATAATGAAATGTTGTAATGCGAGTGTGTGCGTGCGGTTTTTACCGTGCGATCGCACCATGCCACGTGTTACGTGGCGTACGGATGTGTGTTACGTGGCGTACGGATGTGTGTTACGTGGCGTACGGATCGCAAGGCAAAACAATATTAACCAATTTACTTTCGTTCATCCAATTATACGACTTCGACACTGTGCAGTGCATTACAGCGCCTGAGCAGTGCGCTGCAAAACTGATATTGCACAGACGGGTACTTTTGTGTCCATATGTGTGTAAGCTTGTCATTGCGTACATGCAGATGTACAGGATTATGGGAGCGATGGACTTGGCTTTATTAAGCCCAGGTCTGGCACTCGACAGTACTTCTCTGGCGGCAACCCCTGGAAAGGAGGGAGCATCTTCAACATTATTCCTCCTCCTCTCCCCTTTCCCCCCCCCCCCACTTACCCTACCTACTCTTCTCCTTTCTCTACTACATACAAACACATTCAAATATAATATATGATTGGAGTGCTGTAGATGAGATACTTAATGGAATGCTATACATGTGGGAATGCACATGATATATGGGAATACATATGAGTAGGAATGTTGAGTATGGGACAAATGATTTACTGGGTTGGAGGACATATGAGGATATATAGCAGAACTAGGAAAAGCAGAGAAGGATAACGCAGGCTAGTTAAGGATATGACAGTACGTATATACACGTCACCACACATATAAACCAGGTACAAAATTCAGAGCAATGATGAATGGTAATATACTGTATCATATATGTTAAAATGTATTATGTGCAATGAGTTTAAGATTATGTTATTCAGGGTATATATTGTAAACTTATTGTGCAAGTTTATATTATGAAAAGCGCATTTTACATGAGTGGTAAAGGACTGGAATAAGTGTGGTCTAAATAGGGGAAACTAAAGTGAGGGAAGGATATAAGTAAACAATGAGGTATACTATGAAGGGTACAGAGATGCCGAATGTATAGTAAGATCTTTATCACACTCTTTTTTCCAGGCGGCATGGCACAGTATCCATTAAGGAAAGTAAGGCAAATAAAGGAGTAACATTTTTCCTGAACAAAGGGGTGCAATTTAGTTTATTATTTTGCACATAAGTTGAATACTGGCTGTTTTTCATGTAGCACACAAATACTTTATAGCTTTATTTTTACACTGAAATTTAAAGTTGATTTAGGACATGCCCTACCCAACTATCAATCTGTCCCCACATTTTAAATTTACCTTCCCCTCCAATGCAACATGGTTTTGCTAAGGTGTAAAGTTACTCCTTATTTTGCTTCACTTTCCTTAATGAATCAGGCCCATATTGTACAGATATTAGTAATATTTTAAGTAACATCATTTTAGGACTTACCCAATCCAAACCAGAGAGTGACAAAAAAAAATGTACTTTACTCTTGCTCGCTATTAAGCTACATATCTGAATGTATTGTCTTAACAAATTTTGCAACAGTTTGGCAGTATTTTCATCTCATCATCTGCCCTTGGGAGAAATGTTCAAATTCTGATGTCATCTGAATTTCTAACATATCAATTCCAAAATTAGGGACAATCTTCTGGAGGTTGGGATAATTATGCAATACATATTTTTACAGAAAAGTATATAGCAATATCAAAGGGCAATTTGGGCTTTAATGAGTTAACATATAATTAAGGTTATTTATGGAAATGTAAAATATAAGGGTGTAGTGAGCCTATTTGTCACCAAAAGGTATTTGCACTGCATTTATGTACTTAAATTACCTTTAATGTTTATAGACATATAGTGTATGTTAGCAAGCATGCAATTTGTAAAAATCCCATTGACATTTTAAGAACAGTCCCCTCAGCAAATTATTAGATCCCACATTTAATACAAAGACCTCACATTGTATTATTAGCCCCTAGCACATATTAGTAGCTCTCATCAACCCCCATTACTTAATATTGTCCACAATGTAATTAAATTAATTAATCAATAGTCAAAGACCGAATAGAACAGTCGCCACTAGTTGACAAGTAATTAAAAATACCCAGAAAAACATTTAAATAGAAAGACTAAATGAAAAAGGGCAGACTCCCAGAGCAAATGGGCCTCCTTATTGCTTTGGATATGTGTGGTTGCCCCATCCGCCCCTATTATAATGTTCCACTGATGCATACTAAATATCTGCCCCATTCCTCTTTTCCTTCATTTTAAGTACTTCAGCCAGACATTATATTGCTCAAAATACACCGTGCCCCACCCCTGCGCCGGGACCCACCCTGCCCCCTTCTCACTGATCTACTCTGTAACCTCTAATATTCTTACATTTCAGTGTAGGTGGTGCATTATCCTATATGTAATATAAAACAGAGTAGTGTTAAAATAGTTTTATAATCATTCATTCTTTCAGCTTCTGAGGTGCGCTTTACATCTAGGAGCTGGGCATTCTGAGGACCTGTACTTACTAGTGATGGGTAGTTCACGAATGATTAGTTCAAATGAACTAATCTTCTAAGTGAACTAAATCATTTAGTTCACAGCTCTGGCAAAGATTAGTTCACCAGGAACTAAAACAAGTGGGAGGAGTTAGAGATAAAGCAGAACAGCTCCAGCAGCCTTACTCACTGTCTCATTCACACTGGCTCTTTTGTTTCTATCTATTCAGCTCTCATTTAATACTCATGAGTCAGTACCTCTAAACTGCCAAAGGTGGCACTGCTGTGCTCAGACATTGTGTGAGACTCTGGAGCTGATCACTGAGCTATGAGTCATGAGTCATTCTCCTCACTCAGGAGTTCAATAGTTCATCTAGTTCATTTCACTCTTCGAATCTTTCAAATCATTTCACTCAGTAACTCATACGAGTCTTCAAATCATTCCACTCTTTCGAATCTTTCCACTCTTTCGAATCTTTTCAATCATTTAGATCATTTAGCTCATGAGTCACAGGATACATTCCCTTCCCTGTCAGCTCCAGACACACTGCACTGCTGAGTGCTGCATGTTATATACTGTAGTTCTGTTTACTGCACCATATATACAGGGGAGATGTATTAAACCTTCAAGAGAGATAAAGTGGAAATGTTGCCCATAGCAACCAATCATTTTTTGCCATTTTATAGACTCTGCTAGATAAATGACAGATGCTGATTAGTCATAATTGCCAACATTATGTTGGTTACATCTGGGAGTTCCTGGAGCGGGGGTATGGATGTAGGGGGCGGGGCTTCATGAATTGCGCCATTTTGGCCACGCCCCACAGTGACGCAATGCCTATTTGGGGTTTTTTACAGCTGTAAAAATTCACCCCTAAGATTTGATACATCTCCCCTATATCCTGATTGCACTGATCTCAATTTTATAGGGGTGATGCATTAAACTTTCGAAAGGGGATAGATAAAGGAGTTACTCTCAGCAACCAATCCACTTCTGCATATCATTTTATAGAATGTACTTCATAAGTTATAGATAGAAGCTTATTGGTTGCTATGGGCAACTTCTCCAACTATCCTCTTTAGAAATGTTTTATGTGCTTCCACCTTGCTTTTGCAGTGACATATTATTATACTTTCTCTCACCAAATAGATTAGTTGCTGGACTGTCATTTGTACCTAGTAGTGATTAAAACAACTATGAGTCATTAAGGAGAGCAATGTAAACAAAGCAGTAAATTAGAACCTTGGCAAAACCATGTTACATTAGAGGGGGATTTATATTTAAAATATGTGGACAGTTTTCTAGTTGGCGAAGGGCATGTCCTAGCTAAACTTTCAACTTCATTCTAAAAATAAAGCTATCAAGTATTTGTGTGTTAGATGAAAAAAACAGCCAGTATTTATCTTATGGGCAAAATAATAAACACATTTGCACTCCTGCATTATAACATGGTTTATCCAGAATCAGAAAACTCTATTTTTTAATCTTTGCTCTCCATAATGCCTCAGACCCTATAAGACCCTCAGACCCTTTTTCATTTGCATATTATGGAAGTAAAAAATAATAATGAAAATGTAATTAACTTTGCAGAGCTCAACGTGTCACTACTAGTTTTTGTATAAGCGATTGCCCTTTTTAAAATATTAAAAATGATCTGACATATTAAACTTATCTGATCATTTTAACAGGACTATAACTCATCTAATGAGATGTAGTATATATGCCTACAGTATGTGTAATATACTAGATCTATGTCTCCAATCACTTCTCTAAGCAATGTTCCAGAGGCAGTGATCTAACTGAACTAACTGAGCTAAATGAACTAAATGAACTACTGAGTGAAATGAACTACTGAGTGAAATGAGTGAAAAGAACTACTGAGTCAAATGAGTGAAATGAACTACTGAGTGAAATGAGTGAAAAGAACTACTGAGTGAAATGAGTGAAATGAGAGAAAAGAACTACTGAGTGAAATGAGTGAAATGAGTGAAAAGAACTACTGAGTCAAATGAGTGAAATGAACTAATCTTTTGAACTAATCTTTTGTGTGAACTAGATCAGAATGAACTAATCTTCCAAATGAACTAGATTTCCCATTACTAGTACTTACACATGTGGATTTTAAAAGGTTTAAACCTATGGCACATTTTATCAAAGTGATTCCTTCCCTTACTTCTAATGTCCACATCAACTGCAGCAATCTTCTTCCACACAACATAAGAGCTCTCCTTCCTTATTTCTGAGAGGTTCTGTGACTGTATAGAAGCCTTCATCCTTATGCCTTTATATATTGGCATAGATTTGTGGAAATAATAGATAATTCCAGAACTAGGACTACAGAATTTAAACAGGCGGTCGGAGGCCTTTTATTTTAGCACATTTGTTTCTTACTCCTCTTGAGTGCTTGCTGGTTGTTTTATGGACACATGCTTTTTATTTTTAATATTAAATTATCATTTATTCTTATTCTCTATGCTTTCTGTAGTTGTTCATGTACTTGATGCAAAAAAATAAAACCCTTTTTTGATTCTGCATAGATATAAGCTATTTTGTATGCATGCTGTACAAATTATGTGACCAAGGTTAGTATTTTATTTTCAAGGAGGCATTGTTATGTCATATAATACAGGTACAAAGCACTGAAAGAAATTAGTACTGTGGGACAAATGCATGCCTTCTCTTTGTTCAAAACATTGCATCTTGAACTGCCCTCCAGGCCAACTCAGGCCAGTTAGCAATGGATAATCGTTTATTGGCTGTATGTCCTGTTCATAATGTCCATGGAATCAAAGACAACCAATTAGTAAGAATCCATTCACTCACTGAACATAGCAGGCCTCCCTCTCAAGAATCTTACCCAGAGGGATAACATTGGTGATGAGCAGCTTCAAAGCCCTTCAGTTTTCAGATGCAGAACATGCTCACAAATAATAGCACTTCAAAATAAGTGTTTTTCATTTCTAAATGTCTTTTTAAGTGTACAGTGAAACAGAAACAGTATGAAACAGAAAATTGTATACAAAATATTGCTTCAATAAGTAGTCTTAATTAACATTTTGAGTTAACAAAAATGTATATTAATCAAGGTAAATTAATGAACATTAGTTAAGTAATACAAGTAATATTTGTTAGGTTTCAAGGTAAATGACACATGACAGGCTAAAAGTTCTTTGAGCTCAGTACATCTTACTTTGTGTTTCAGTAAATATCCCCTTGGCTATGGTGTTTCTGTGTTGCTGAATTAGCAGATCGGTCTGGAAGAGAAATATTATGTTAAAAATTTTTTTAATAAACTTCCCAGGCTCTTCAAAACATTAATTGCTCCCTAACACTTATCCACAAGTGCTACCACACTTGAAAGTTATACACAGAATTGGATGCACATACTGCCGCTATTTTTGGGACGTTAACCAAGTTATTATATATGCGAGGAAAATGAGGCAATTCAAATTATTGTAAAATGACTTCAATTGAGACATTTCATATGTTTTCACATTTTCCTTTTATGTGAATCCCTGTTGTCTATTGCCTCTTTATGTAAGCACTTACTTATACATACACACGTCCTCATCTGTTGTTAACTGTGATGTTGGGATTTTCAGACTTTTCTGTACATGAAATCCTTAAGTTACATTGAGTTTCTGATGGTTGATTGTGCAAGGTTTCTTCCAAGGTTATTTTCCTCCTGGTTCGCTCAAGAAGAAAAATGTATACAGTGCAATAGTGACAATATATTGAAGATATTTTACAATCATATAAATTGTAGTTTATAAAAAAAAAAAAAAAGAGTTAAAAATTAGTGGTCTTATCTCCACTATCTATTCTGAACTGCCCACTCCGACCGCCCCCTCCCGTGATCCTCATGTGATTGCTTAGGAACGTGACCTGGGTGACTCTCTCGACGACTGGATGGAAATTTGGGAAAATACAGCTTCCTGCTTTGTCCGTATAAAGGAAAATAATTATAAGCTCCTGTTCCGTTAGTACTACTTCCCTACTCATATTTGTAAAATGCTGCCCGACTCCTCTGATAGATTCTGGCATGCATGCTCTGGCATGGGCACGTTTCTTCATATAGGGTGGGACTGCCCAAAACTGAACCCCCTTTGGCGGAATAGTAATCCCTATTAGAGTATATAATTACATTTTCCTTCCCGCTGGATCGCATATTCTTTCTCCTCCCTCTGGGTTTCCCTTCGGCTACCAGACACCAGAATAAATTGGCCAGCCACATTATGTCAGCCGCCACCTGTCAATTCGCTGCTGACTGGAAACAAACTGGTCCCTCATCCCTTACCACTGTTATTACTGGACGTTGGCATTTCCACCACATAGAATTCATGACCAGCATCATCAATAATTCTTCCAAGTCCTTTAATAAAGTTTGGGACCCATGGATGTCATACTTCCAATACCGCTCCCCTTTTCCTGACACACACATCAATCCTGCTCACTACCATCCCTTTCCCCATCCATTCTTCTCTCCCAAATATGGATCCTGCCACTCCATCCTTTCTCTCTCTTTCTCCTTTCTACCTGCTTCCCTTCTCCTTTCTTTCTCAGTCCTTTTCTTCTGTCTATCCTCATCTCCTTCTCTCTTCTCTAGCATCTTAATTACTCTTTTCTTTCCCTCAATCTCAATATAACTACAAAAATCTTCCGGTCTCTCATGATTGATGCCTCTGTTTGACCTGACTACTGCATATTCCGTTTCCTCTCTTCTAGCCTTATTTATGTTTTTGCACATTTGTGTGATCTACCTCTTCACTACACCATCGTGTAATATTGTCAGTCAGACCGTTTAATAAAAATACATTTAAAAAAAAAATAGATTTAATAAGCCAAAACACTTCCTGATGAAATATTAAAAGTGCACTTATTTTTATTGTTTTTATTTTGAATTGTTTTTTGCAGTAAATTAGACTAGGAAATCAATGGTTGGAGGGTTCCCGCACTCTCAAGGTTTATACTGCAAGGTTTCCACTCTTTAGCTCTTTGCTAGCTACTATGAGAAGAACTTCAAAGAACTGTGAATAAATAAGTCAGCTGTTAGGGCTCTTTATTAATAGTGTCTGACTGCAGAAGGTGTCTATATAGTGAACTCTTGCAGCCAATACATGTCTGATTAACAAGACAAGGGGCAGGGGCCAGACTGGTACCTATTGAGTGCATGGGTAGGAAGAGATAGACTGGGGCCAAGCCTGCCTATATTATAAGTAACCATTAGTTCATTAAATTTGGTATGCAAATAATATCTAGGCTTCCCCACCTCCATAGAACAATAAGCTGTGTATCCACTTTGCAGTCTAGTATTTTCCAATTGTATCCTAATCTGATCTGAATTGGACATACTGGTAGAATGAGGGAGTGAGGGTTAAAGCTGGCTCTAAAATGCCATAAACTAGATAAAATGGTGGGAAAGCAAATATATTTTAGTACAAATATCTAACAAAACAATGTTTTTGTAAATGAGTTTGCCAATTTTTCTTTTCATCACAACAATACTTATTAAACCATTTATCCACTTCATCTCATGTATGATATTATTATAACAACAAACTGCGCTTCTGCCAGTTGGTCATTTGGAGTAATAGCACATTTGTAGTGGTGGTAAGTAGTTACCACTTTGAGAATGAACAACAAAACAATGACAGATTTATAAAATAAAACAATGTATACAGCATTTGTTAGTAAAATCAAAAGATGATGATGAATATCATACAGTAAAGTCAGGTGCCTGTGACATTAATGACTGCCAAAATGTGCAGAAGGAACATTGAACAGAAGTTCCTAGCTTCCCTTTTAATAAATATGCTACTGAGATAAGTGCTTTGTAATAAATGCTTTCTTTCTATGACTCTGGGGTTTGCATGAAGTGTAGGTCAGTGACTGTCACGGCAATAGGGTTTCTGGGATCCGTCACGGACTAGTTGTGGCAGGAGTGTAGTGGAAACTGGGGGGCTGGATAAATGTCTTGCTCATAGAGCTTGCTTGCAGGTGCAAATAAGGTGAATCCACACGAGGAATAACTACCAAGGATTTTATTTCAGCAGTAGAATGAAGCTGAATTCACACAAATGGTTAGTGGTTATAATTCATGTGACAGCAATAGATGAAGTTGAATTCACACGAGTGGTTAATGGTTTGCAATTCAGATAACAACAACAACAGATGAAGCTGAATTCACACGAATGGTTAATGTTTGCAGTTCATATAACAGCAGCAGATGAAGTTGAATTCCCCCGAATGGTTAAAGGTTTGCAGTTCATGTAATAGCAATAGATGAAGTTGAACTCACTGAGTGAAGTCCATAACACAGCAGCAGGTTGAGGTTGAATTCACTCAGAGGTAATGGTGGAGATCTGTACACAGCAGGAAAATAGAAGCAGAAATCCAGATGAAGCTGAGTACACATGAAGGGTAGATCTCTGTATTCAGCAGGTAGTGTGGAGCAACAAAACAACAGCAACTGTAGATCTGAAACTAGGAAGTGTTGCACTGGCAATTTGGGACCTTTATACTCTGCAGAGGAAGCCAACTGGAGAATGGGATCAGTTGTTCAGACTCAGCAGGAAGCTTAGCAAATGTCTCAACCAAGATGGCAGCCTCCAGTGCTGCAGACAGAAGTCACGCTTGTCCCAGGATAACATGTCGCATATGACCAGGAGGAAGATGTACGGTAATATGGTACCGCCGAGTGGTGTAAACATGGCTAAGACCCCAATTTGTGACAGTAATATGCTATACTGCCACTTCTCCTACTGCTTTGATTGTAAAACTATCAAATTCCATTTACTTACATTTTCCATAGAGACCACTTCTAAATTTCCCCTTCAAAAACTGCTGTAGGTACTGTCTTTGTTTTTTTTTTTTTTTATATGTTTACAATTTTTGTAAAATTGATAAATAAAAGGACAAGAGTCAGGAAACATAAATACAAAAGTTAATAGTTCCACAATAAGAAAGAGACTGGGCAAAATGGCATCCATGGAAGAGTTGCAGGGTAAAAACCACTGCTAACCAAGAGGAACATAAAGGCTTGTCTCACATTTGCCAAAAACACATTGATGACCCCCAAACCTTTTGGGTTAATGTTTTGTGGACTGATGAGTCAAATATTAAACTTTTTGAAAGACATGGGTCCAGTTACATCTGACATCAAGCTAACACAGCATTCCACAATAAGAACATTATGCCAACAGTGAAACATGGTGGTGGTAGTGTGATGGGGATGCTTTGCTGCTTCAGGACGAGGGCAACTAGCCATAATAGACCGAATCATGAATTTTGCTCTTTAACAGAAATTTCTGAGGGAGAATGTCTGGTTATCAGTCCATGATCTGAAGCTCAATTGCAATTGGGTTATGCACCTAGACAAGGATCCGAAGCACAAGAGCAAGTCCACCTCTTTATGACAAATAACAAATACTGCGCTCTCCAGCTACTCAGCTCACCTCCTCTCAGTCCCTCTGCCCTCTGTCTCCTCTCGCTTCTCTCCGCTCCCCTCAGTGACTCTCAACCTGTCATCCGTGCCCACCCTCTTGGGCCATAGTTACCTGCCTATACTCACTTTTCCCCTCCCTCCCTCTCTTTCATGCTGTGCCTGAGCCCCCAGAGTTATAGTGCTTACTGTTACTTGTACTGTGCTGTTTCACCTTGTACTGTGCCATTGTTTGTCCTTGTACGGCGCTACGGATACTTTGTGGCGCCCTATAAATAAAAATTAATAATAATAATAATAATAATAATAATAACAAAATTAAGGATTTGGAGTGACTTAGTCAAAGTCCTGACTTGAATCCAATTGAGATGCTGTGGCAGGACCTTAAAAGGGTGGTTCATGCTCAAAAACTCTCCAATGTGGCTGAATTAAAGCAATTCTGCAAAGAAGAGCAGGTCAAAATTCTTCCATAGCAATGTGATAGACTGATCACCAGTTATCGGAAGCTATTGATTGCAGTTGTTGCTGCTAAAGTTGGCATAATCAGTTATTAAGTTTAGGGGGGGGGGCAATTCATTTTTCACATGGGTGATATAGGTGTGGGATGAGTTTTTTCCTTCATTTAAGTGTGACAAATATGCAAACATAGAAGAAATCAGGAAGGGGGCAAAAACTTTTTCACACCACTTACTTCAAAATCTCTTTTTTACACTTTAACTGGTCCATCTATTGTGGAATCATTATTGATTTTCTCATAAGCTATGACATTAATCACATGTACAGGGTGCTATACTCTCATAATGGTAATCATAGCATTTTTTATTTCAATGTCACCATTTAGTAGACTGATTCAGGTTTAAAGTGTGGTGAAGCAATAAGTGGCATTTGGCAATACCACTCTATAGTATGAAGACACAGGCAATTCCACTTTAAAGTCTTTAAAAAATTAACTCCCCATACCTGAATACTGTAGTAGCCTCCCCTGCCTAATTGGAGACTTCTGATAAAATTGGCCACCACCAATGAAGATCCAAATTGCAGTGGAATGTAATTATTGACACTGGTATTTTAAAATATTATTGTGTCAGCAGCCTGAAACAGTGGCAAGATGTCCAAGTACATATCCATGTGCAGGATATTGATATGAGGATTCCTTTCACCAAAATACTGATATTGGCCACCACCAATGAAGATCCAAATTGCAGTGGAATGTAATTATTGACACTGGTATTTTAAAATATTATTGTGTCAGCAGCCTGAAACAGTGGCAAGATGTCCAAGTACATATCCATGTGCAGGATATTGATATGAGGATTCCTTTCACCAAAATACTGATATTTTAAGTTTACACATACTGTATAAATATTACATATGTTATATATAGCAAACATTATGTGCATGCTGCTCTGGAAAAGCCTACAAATCACCAAAAACCCTGTAAAGAGTCATTGTTTGTACAGGGGTATAAATGACACTGCAATCATTTTCTATATATTTGAATCAGTAAGTTTGATCTGATAGGGTATATCCTCAATCTCCTCTGCACTTGCATATGATGATGAAATGGAAGAGCAATGACAACAGTGAGTAGTTTTAAAACAAATCAAGAGATTGGAAACAGAAGGGTTACAACTTCAATTTGTAATATTATTGTTGTTATTGTCTGGATTAGAACAATGGGCCTGATTCATCAAGGAACGCAAACGCATACGCATCTGCTAAATGGTTCTGCGCATGCGCGAAACGAGACTTGAGATGCGCAAAACACCACATACGTTGCGCAATCACAGCAGATACAGCACTCAAAGTCAACTTAATCTCAAAGTCCAACGCAAATATATTTGAGATGGCGGCTGACCACTTGAGAAGAAAGGGGTGGGAATGGGCGGAGAGTAGGTGCGGACTGGGCGGAGATGAGATATCATTTTAGTAAGGTAGGTGCTATGCTTTTTCACTTGAGAACAGTAGGCGTTCCCTCTGTGCAGTTAAGTGAAACTGACGTCACTCATGTCTCAAATCCTTCACAAAAGTTAAGGAAGGCCAGGGTCATGTTTAAGTCCAATACAGGTAGCTTAAACAACTATTAAACGCCTTTAAAAGCATATTTTGCGTTTAAAAAGCAAAACGAAATATGCACAACATGCATACATATCAATACAGACTGTTTTTTCGTTTTTGTTTTTTAAAAAAAAAAATATTTATTTGGATTTATATATCTTACAAATGTTCCATTAGTATGTTTGTGTAAAATAAGCCTTTTTTCTTTACAGACACCTTTCTAATAAAGGCAACTCGCAAGTGCAAGATGTTTGATGTGATTTTGGCCCTTTGGCCTCAATCCGGAACTGCCGGAATGCTGGAACTAGTTAGCGTAATATAGCGCGCTCTGCTGCTTACTGGCTCTTCAGTAAAGTACACTGCAGTTTGGTATGCTAGGCAGATATCTTCTCTGCATTATGGGGATCAACTTGGATACATACTTCCATACATATATATATTGGACATTACTCACAGACATTACAGGTATCTGATAAAACACACTTCATGTATGCAGGAATGGCTTTCTCAGTGCATTCCCCATTCATTCCACTTGCCGGAATGGAGTGCACACTGCATTCCACTGCCGGAATGGCTTTCTCACTGCAATCCCCATTCATTCCGGCTGCCGGAATGGAGTGCACACTGCATTCCACTGCCGGAATGGCTTTATCACTGCATTCCCCATTCATTCCAGCTGCCGGAATGGAGTGTACACTGCATTCCACTGCCGGAATGGCTTTATCACTGCATTCCCCATTCATTCCAGCTGCCGGAATGGAGTGTACACTGCATTCCACTGCCGGAATGGCTTTATCACTGCATTCCCCATTCATTCCGGCTGCCGAAATGGAGTGCACACTGCATTCCACTGCCGGAATGGCTTTATCACTGCATTCCCCATTCATTCCGGCTGCCGGAATGGAGTGCACACTGCATGGTTAATTTTTTTATTTGTTTTAAAATGTTGCACAAACAATAGACTTTTGCATAAATATTTATTATAAATCTCTTTCGATTCTCAACAACTATCATTATCATTAGTCTCAATATGTTACATGGCTGATTTGAAAGTTGTTGATGGTGTGTTTGCAAAAAAAATAATAAAAATAGACATATAAAAACTCGACACTATATTTTTGAGATTTACACGCATGATTTATGCTAATTTAAACCAAGCGTACTATTACCACAGGGACACTTTTAACAGCAACACAAATATTGTAAGGATATTAATGATCCCTAGGAGACAAGAGAATTGGTGAGGACTCGAACACGTTTGCAAGCTTGCAAGGTGGATTGGCTAACTGATACGCCACTGCACAAGTGGTGATGACAAGGGAATAGAATACAAATGAAAGCTGACCAGCAACTTCTATCATAAGTTGGTTTCCTTAAAACATGGGGAAAAATGGCAATACTTAGAAATATTATACACAGAAAGAATTGTTACATGCAGAGTCAAACTGTATGCATATTGAAATATATCCATGTTAATTTATACAAACCAAAAGTATATTAATATTGCTCCCATTTCTACTTTTTCTTTTTGGTGAGCACTTAGCTTTTTCCACTTTGGCCAGTACAGATTTCCTATGTCTTTGCAATCAAGTCTTTACCAACAACTGCTTTGCTGTGTTGTAGCTGTTCACACTGTTCAACATGACATATAGCCACATTACACACCAAAACATATACTAACGCACTCTTAGATAAGTCACAGAGTGGAATAAATACACTCAAACATGGAAATATACAAAGGTAAGCCACATACACACATCATTCGGGGTTCAAACTCATTACCTTTTCATTGCAAGCTCATTTTTTTTATCCACTAAGGTATACTTCACATTGAAACACCCACACCAAACTGCACATTAACTATTTTGGTCAGCTGAATTGCTGTCTTAGGCCTGATAATTCTTTATGTCATGTTGCAATTATTATTAACAGCATCACGGATAATGTGCTATTAAATTCATAACCCTAGATACACACACACATAAATTTAAAAAACTGTTTTACTAAAGCACCAAGAGCTGCTAAGACTTCACCAAAATACAAGGAATGAGCGCGTTGGCGAATCTTGCACAAAGTTATGAGCATTTGCGTATTGAATTTTACTTTCATACTTTAGAGAGTATGCTTAATGGAGGCTCCTAAAATGCTTTGTGCTTAGGGTTCACCTCTGGCCTCGAACTTCTGCACTTAGTATTGGTGGGTGGAATACATAACCATTACACTATCATGTCACATATAAATGTAACACATGTAAATGATTCTTACAGCATATATTTCTACTCGAAACTATTTTAACCATACTATTGCCACAACACTAACAGCTTAGCTCATTAATTAGATCTGTAATAATCGATATAATCTCTACTTACTGTACATAGAATCTACTTTGCTAACATGGCAGGCCACTTTTAGACAAAAACACACTTAGTTAATTATAACGCACCTGTGTGCTTGTAATGACATGTCCGGCATACTCTCCGGCGTACTCACCGGCATTTAATTCACTAATTACAGTGGTAGTTAAAAATACCTTGCTTGCACTTCTGTGTTGTTGGGAGTTTCACAGTTCTGGGTAAGTAGACCGTAGATGGTCAAATGTTTCTTATTCTGCTGTTTACTGCTGTACCTTGCTCAGCACTCAGTATGTTTAAATATTTAGCTAGGTGTTGGTGAGCTAGAAATCTCAATTGCTGCTGAAAGGGCTTAATGTACTGTGCTAGTGGTTTTTATGTTGAAGGTTAGTGGAAAAGTGTTTGGTTAGCTGCGGAGGTTTAATCTTCAGGCCACTGTGTATACTTAGAGGCAGGACTGCATAGAGACCTCTAGAATATAGTGAAATTAATAAATATTATCCCTTTTCATTGCTTAATTTTTTATCTGTTGACCCTCCCCCACAGATATTGGATCTGTCTGGCTTATTTTGTCCTGTGATCTTTGATATGGATCTGTGTCATTTCAAGACAATCTTGTCTGTGTGTGTGGTAAGTAGAAACCAGATATTGTTTATTACATACCCCTTGTTAAAACACTTTGCAGTAAGAATGGCCATGCTGTGGTTTTATTTTTTTATTTATTTGTCTAATCACTTTGTTTGAAGTGTTTTTTTTTTTACCCTACCTTAAAGACACATTAACACTCTGTATTTATTGTTTCACTACCTTTACATTCTTACGCCACATCAATTGTAATATAAGTAATGTGATTTGTCAAAGGGTATATGGCGATGGTAAGTATCACGTTTGCAAGCACTTTGTTGGTGGTTCTATATGAATAGATGCTGTTTGGACAATCAATAGGTTTTGTTTTCCTAGTGTTTTTTTTTTTTTATATCCCACCTTCCGCATTACTTCCATCTACTTATGGACTGTCCTTTTACACCAAAAAGCAAAAGGATGAATAACGACTACATTGTAAGTATTGGTTGTGTCATTTGTGGCAAAGTCAGACAATGCAAAGTGTAAACGTTTCACCTAAGTGCTGGTTTGTAAACTCTTCCTTTTGAAACACATACAGGCACTCCTGGAGTTGGACCACATTCTGTTTCACGAGGGGCCTGCTCCTCAGCCCCGTCCCAACCAGCAACTAAAACAACGTTGCCGTCTGAGGGAGCGCATCTTCAGGCCACATGTCAGCCTCTTTGGGATGCCAGATGCAGAGGTTGTCCGTCGCTATCGGCTTCCTCCACATCTGATCTTGGACACCCTGCGCATTGTGGATCGTGACCTTGAGCCAATGCGCGTCATCCCGACAGCAGTACCGCCTTTGACCAAACTTGTGGCGGTACTGCACTTCTGTGCCACTGGTTCATTCCAGTGCACAGTCGGGGTCGCGGCAGGTATGTCTCAGGCGACCTTCAGCCATGTGCTGGAGGCTGTCCTGAGGGCATTTATGTTGCGACTCCGGCAGTTTATCCATCTGCCACTCAATGAGGAGTCTCTTGTGCGGATCAAGCAGCAGTTTGCCACCATAGCTGGCTTTCCGCACGTCATAGGGGCTGTAGATGGGACGCATGTGGCCCTGGTGCCGTTGAGTGGAGATGCTTCCGTTTTGATGAACCGGAAACATTTCCACTCAATAAATGTCCAGGCCATATGTGACCCGTCTCTCCTGTTTCGAAACCTGGTTGCGAAATGGGGTGGGAGTAACCATGACTCCTATGCGTTTCGGAACTCAGATTTGTGGCCTAGATTACAACAGAGGCAAGGGGTGTCAGACCACACGGAGATGCGTGACTTCTTGGTAATTATGTGCAAATAATGGTTCTGCCAACTCTAAATTGTTAGTAATATTGTATGGGAAACCTAGATTTTTAAAATATAATATTGTACTTGTCACTCACCGGACCGTGAGTGCCTCTTCCCGGACATTTAGGAACCGTGGCCGTCCTCCATCCTGAGGGTCTGCGCATGCGCAGCCCTCTCCTATACTTCAGGGTATGTCCCTTTAACTCAATTGGCAGATCAGGCAACACTCCCTATATTAAGCACCTGTGGTCAACACCACGTTGCCTGATCTTGGAGTCTCATTCCCCATGAGCCTCTGAAGGTGTTCCTGTGTTTCCTCGTGTATTCAGCGCTGCTGATTCCTGTGGTTTCCAAACCACTTCTACCTCTGTGGTTTCCTAACCACTTCTCCTACTGTGGTTCCCATACCACTTCTACCATCAACTGTATCATCGTGACTGTTTGCTGATTCCTATCCGCTGCCTCCGTGCACTACAGTCTCCTATACCACTTCAACGCTATTATATTCCATAGTGACTGTTTGCTGATTCCTATCCGCTGCCTCCGTGCACTACAGCCTTCTCTCCTTATCCACTCACCTGTTCATCATCAAGTCTGTGAGCTGATTCCTAGCTGCTGCCTCCGTGCACTACAGCCTCCAGCTGGCAACTCGCCTGTGTTCATCATCAAGTCTGTGAGCTGATTCCTAGCTGCTGCCTCCGTGCACTACAGCCTCCAGCTGGCAACTCGCCTGTGTTCATCATCAAGTCTGTGAGCTGATTCCTAGCCGCTGCCTCCGTGCACTACAGCCTCCAGCTGGCAACTCGCCTGTGTTCATCATCGTGACTGTGAGCTGATTCCTATCCGCTGCCTCCGTGCACTACAGCCTCCAGCCGGCAACTCGCCTGTGTTCATCATCGTGACCGTGAGCTGATTCCTATCCGCTGCCTCCGTGCACTACAGCCTCCAGCTGGCAACTCGCCTGTGTTCATCATCGTGACCGTGAGCTGATTCCTATCCGCTGCCTCCGTGCACTACAGCCTCCAGCTGGCAACTCGCCTGTGTACATCATCGTGACTGCTAGCTGATTTCTATCCGTTGCTCCTGTGCACCTCAGCGTCATCTCATCTCTCCCGTGGGTTCGCAGAGTCCTGCTGCCGCTGCCAGTCCTATCATCCATCTACTGCTGATCCGCTCTCCACGCCTTCCTGGTTCCCCTGGTCGCTACCCTCCTGTCAGCATTGGATTTGTGTCCCTGTTGGTCTACTTACCTGTGCGCTGCACCTACTAGACTCCTGCTTCTTACATCCAGGGACTTCTCATCCTGTCGGCCTCCTGCCGCCCAGGTATCACTGCACTCCTGTCTGACTGCCTTCTGAACCACGGTATGCATACTTCTCATTCACTGTGCTGGTGTATTGCATATCTTGCTGGACTGTGTTGGTTCTCCTCTGGAGTTTGCAATCCGCTGAGTCTTTTGCCATCATTGACTGTGTTACCTTGTGCTGGATTACTTCAGAGACTTCCTACATTTGCAGACCTGTTCAGTCATTTATATATATTGTGCATATTACTGTGGATCGTGTTTAATGTGCCCGTGTACATCCTGTGTTGCAGTCTCTCCCCGTACACCTCCTCACATATATTTTCAGTGGTACAACTTGCTGAAGGCAGACCACTGATTCCTGTTCCAGTATCACCTGTTCCATTCCTCTCACATAGCAGTGGTACAACTTGCTACCGCAGACCACTGACTTCCCGGATACCTCCACTTGGATTCCATTCCGTCACTCAGACAGCGGTACCACTTGCTATCCGCAGACCGCTGACTCTCATCACCTCCTCGTTTCTGTTGGACATTCCTCCTCACTATAGCAGTGGTACAACTTGCTAACGCAGACCACTGACTACCTCCACTTGCCCTTGTCCATACAGTTCCTCGTGTATTATCACCTCCATATTACCAGTGCTGCTAGTCATAGACTTTCCTGAGCATCTCATCATCTACTATTGCCTGTTCCGTGATCACCCTGCTACCAGAGTACGCTATTACCATCTATATTGCTCTGGTAAGCTTACCACCTGGTGATCCCTGGGTAAAGACTCCTAGTGCCCGTGACAGTAAGATCAGGCCATGACAGACCCAGATACGGAACCTACAGCCAAGGAGATGCTGCAGCATCTGGTCAGCCGTGTGGAGCAACAGGATGCCCGCCAACAGCTGTTACTTCAGTGTTATCAGTCATTAACCTCCCAAGGAACATCTGGACAGACTGTGACAGCTACTCCTGAGGCTTCTGTGCTTTCCTCCGTTTCCCCAGTGCCATCCCAGGTGTCTACAGCTTCCACGCTTCACCTGCCTACTCCATCAAAGTACGATGGAGACCCCAAAACCTGTAGGGGTTTCCTTAACCAATGTTCAGTCCATTTTGAGCTCCAACCTCAAAATTTTTCTACCCATCGTTCCAGAGTGGCCTATCTTATCTCTTTGTTTTCAGGACAAGCCCTGGCTTGGGCCTCCCCTCTGTGGGAGAGAAATGATCCGATATTACAAGATAGTGCCAAATTCATTTCTACATTCCGAAGTGTGTTCGATGAACCAGGTCGTGTGACCTCCGCTGCTTCCAGCATCCTCCGCCTACGACAAGGACCTCATACAGTAGGCCAGTACGTCATTCAATTTAGGATCTTAGCCTCTGAACTTCAGTGGAACACTGAAGCCCTAGTTGCCGCCTTCTGGCAGGGGCTCTCCGATAAAATTAAAGATGCACTGACTACTCAAGAGCTTCCTTCGTCACTTGAAGATTTGATCTCTCTTTGCCATCGTGTTGATATGAGATTTCGTGAAAGGGAGGCTGAGAGAACAACTTCTGCTAAAGCACCTCTTCGTTCTAACCCTCAATTTCGTCCAGTTTCACCCTCTGTGATTCCCATGGAGATAGGACGTTCCAAATTATCTTCTGAGGAGAGAAAACGAAGAGTAAAGAATAGACTCTGTATCTATTGTGCTGATTCCACTCATATTCTCAGCTCCTGCCCTAAGAGATCGGGAAATGCCAGGCCCTAACTAGTTCTGGAGAGGTGAAGTTAGGGTCCCTGGAGTCCTCTCCATCTTCCATGAAATCTAAAGTCTGCGCTTTTGATGTTACGATTTCCTCTGCTACCAAAACCTTTGAGTCACAGGCATTAATTGATTCCGGAGCAGCAGGAAATTTTATTTCCAAATCATTAGTAAATCAATGGTCTCTACCAGTGATTACCTTAAAAACACCCATTACTGTGACGGCTATAGATGGATCACGTCTCATCAACGGTCTCATCACTCAGAGTACGTCTCCAGTGACACTTCAGATTGGTGCCCTGCATCATGAAGTAATATCGTTTTTAATCCTTCCTGTTACGACAAGTCCGATTGTCTTAGGCCTTCCATGGCTTCAGTGTCACTCTCCCCAGATTGACTGGCGCACCCCTCAAGTCACGTCTTGGGGGCCTGAATGTCACCATCGTTGCCTTTCCCAAGTTATTCCTCTCAAAGTACAGCAATCTTCCATCTCATCTACCTCACCGGGACTCCCTCCTCAATATGCTTCATTTACTGATGTGTTTGATAAAGCTCAGTCTGAACGTCTTCCTCCTCATCGTTCTTGGGATTGTCCGATCGACCTTCTACCTGGCAAGACTCCCCCCAGGGGCCGGGTCTATCCACTCTCGTTACCTGAGACTCAAGCTACATCTGAGTATATACAGGAGAACCTCCAGCGTGGGTTTATTCGACCTTCCACCTCTCCCGCTGGAGCTGGGTTCTTCTTCGTCAAAAAGAAGGATGGATCATTACGCCCTTGCATAGATTTTCGTGGACTCAACGCCATTACGATCAAGAATCGGTACCCCATTCCGCTGATCACTGAGCTATTCGATCGCATCAAGGGAGCCCGTATTTTCACTAAGTTGGATCTTCGTGGTGCCTACAATTTAATCAGAATCCGTTCCGGTGACGAATGGAAGACAGCGTTTAACACCAGAGACGGACATTACGAATATCTGGTAATGCCTTTCGGGCTGTGTAATGCCCCCGCTGTTTTTCAAGGCTTCATCAATGAGATCTTTCGGGACTTATTATATGTATGTGTCGTCGTCTACCTGGACGACATATTGATCTTTTCCCAGGACCTGCCTTCTCACCACCAACATGTGGCAGAAGTCCTCTCCAGACTACGAAAAAATTCATTGTTCTGTAAATTAGAAAAATGTTCATTCGAATTACCCCAGATTCCATTCTTGGGGTATATAGTTTCCGGAGTTGGCCTGAAGATGGATCCAGACAAGGTGAATGCTGTACTACATTGGCCCCAGCCAACTACTCTTCGTGCTATTCAGCGTTTTTTAGGTTTTGCCAATTACTATAGACGCTTCATTCAAGACTTTTCTTCCATTGCATCTCCTATTGTGGCCCTGACTCGAAAAGGGGCTAATCCTAAGCAATGGTCACCTGAGGCTTCTCAAGCCTTTCAAACACTCAAAGAGTCCTTCTCTTCGGCTCCAATCCTTCGACAGCCTGATGTGACACTCCCCTTCTTTCTAGAAGTAGATGCCTCTAATGTGGGCTTGGGAGCTATTCTCTCCCAACGCTCTGAACAGCAAAAATTCCATCCTTGTGCCTTCTATTCTCGGGGTCTTCTGCCCGCAGAGAAGAATTATACTATCGGAGACAAGGAGTTACTGGCTATCAAAGCTGCATTAGAGGAGTGGAGATACCTATTGGAAGGAGCTCGCCATCCAGTGACGATCTTCACGGATCATAAGAACTTGTCATATCTTCAGTCTGCCCAATGCTTGAACCCTCGCCAAGCAAGATGGTCTCTTTTCTTTTCCCGTTTCGAATTAATAATAACCTTCAAACCAGCTGCCAAGAACAAAAAAGCTGACGCTTTATCTAGAGCTTTTGTGACGTCCTCTGATATAGAAGAGGTTTCCAACCATACCATTCTAGACCCCAAATGTATCTCACTGGCTGCTTCATCCACCAAAACGCTACCATTTGGGAAGACTCTCGTGCCTCCTACTCTAAGGAGGAAAATCCTTTCGTGGTTCCATGCCTCTCGTTTTTCTGGACACGCCGGTGAACACAAGACCTTTGAGATGCTCTCTCGAAGTTACTGGTGGCCTTCAATGAGGAGAGACGTCAAAGAGTTCATTGCTTCCTGTGAATTATGTTCCCAATTCAAATCTTCCCGCAGAACTCCAGCAGGGTTGCTGCGACCACTACCCATTCCGTCCAAGCCGTGGACCCATATTAGTATGGATTTCGTTACTGACTTACCACCTAGTAAGAATCATAACACTATTTGGGTGGTGGTGGACAGATTTTCGAAGATGGCTCATTTCATCCCTCTGCCTGGTTTGCCTTCCTCGTCCGTCCTGGCTGAACATTTCATTAAAGAGATCTTCCGCATCCATGGATGTCCGTCTGAGATTGTGTCAGATAGAGGAGTACAATTCGTTTCCAGATTCTGGCGAGCCCTTTGTAAAACCTTGGGCATACGATTAGCACTCTCATCGTCTTACCATCCGCAATCTAACGGACAGACTGAACGTGTCAATCAAGATCTTGAGACTTTTATAAGGATGTTCTCTTCAGCCAATCAAGACAACTGGGTAGAGTTGCTTCCTTGGGCCGAATTCGCCCATAACAACATGTACCATGAGTCATCATCCAAAACTCCATTTTTTGTGGTCTACGGTCACCATCCGTCTTTTCCGGAATTTCCTGCCCTCCCGCCCACCCAAGTTCCAGCGGTGGAGACGGCCTGTCAGACCTTTAAAAATATCTGGTCTCAGGTCAAAACCTGTTTGAAGAAAACATCTATCAAATATAAATCTTTCGCAGATAAGAAGAGGTGGGCTATTCCACCACTAAAAATTGGAGATCGTGTCTGGTTATCTACTAAAAACATTCGTTTGAAGGTCCCATCTATGAAATTCGCCCCTCGTTTTATTGGTCCATATAGGATCATTCAAGTAATCAATCCAGTATGTGTGAAACTTCTTCTTCCTAAGAATCTTCGTATTTCTAATGCCTTCCATGTGTCCTTACTCAAGCCTCTTATTATCAACCGTTTTTCAAAACCTCCCTCAGCTCCGCAGCCAGTTCAAGTTCATCAGGAGAAGGATTTTGAAATTACTGAGGTATTAGACGCAAAAATTTCGCGAGGAGTACTCCGTTTCCTCGTTCATTGGAAGGGCTTTGGTCCTGAGGAGCGCTCTTGGATCAAAGCTGAAGATCTTAATGCTCCTGCCCTTTTGAAGAAGTTTTATTTCAAAAATCCGGACAAGCCCGGTTCCAGGCGTTCTGTGCCCACCTTTAAAAGGGGGGGTACTGTCACTCACCGGACCGTGAGTGCCTCTTCCCGGACATTTAGGAACCGTGGCCGTCCTCCATCCTGAGGGTCTGCGCATGCGCAGCCCTCTCCTATACTTCAGGGTATGTCCCTTTAACTCAATTGGCAGATCAGGCAACACTCCCTATATTAAGCACCTGTGGTCAACACCACGTTGCCTGATCTTGGAGTCTCATTCCCCATGAGCCTCTGAAGGTGTTCCTGTGTTTCCTCGTGTATTCAGCGCTGCTGATTCCTGTGGTTTCCAAACCACTTCTACCTCTGTGGTTTCCTAACCACTTCTCCTACTGTGGTTCCCATACCACTTCTACCATCAACTGTATCATCGTGACTGTTTGCTGATTCCTATCCGCTGCCTCCGTGCACTACAGTCTCCTATACCACTTCAACGCTATTATATTCCATAGTGACTGTTTGCTGATTCCTATCCGCTGCCTCCGTGCACTACAGCCTTCTCTCCTTATCCACTTACCTGTTCATCATCAAGTCTGTGAGCTGATTCCTAGCTGCTGCCTCCGTGCACTACAGCCTCCAGCTGGCAACTCGCCTGTGTTCATCATCAAGTCTGTGAGCTGATTCCTAGCTGCTGCCTCCGTGCACTACAGCCTCCAGCTGGCAACTCGCCTGTGTTCATCATCAAGTCTGTGAGCTGATTCCTAGCTGCTGCCTCCGTGCACTACAGCCTCCAGCTGGCAACTCGCCTGTGTTCATCATCGTGACTGTGAGCTGATACCTATCCGCTGCCTCCGTGCACTACAGCCTCCAGCCGGCAACTCGCCTGTGTTCATCATCGTGACCGTGAGCTGATTCCTATCCGCTGCCTCCGTGCACTACAGCCTCCAGCTGGCAACTCGCCTGTGTTCATCATCGTGACCGTGAGCTGATTCCTATCCGCTGCCTCCGTGCACTACAGCCTCCAGCTGGCAACTCGCCTGTGTACATCATCGTGACTGCTAGCTGATTTCTATCCGTTGCTCCTGTGCACCTCAGCGTCATCTCATCTCTCCCGTGGGTTCGCAGAGTCCTGCTGCCGCTGCCAGTCCTATCGTCCATCTACTGCTGATCCGCTCTCCACGCCTTCCTGGTTCCCCTGGTCGCTACCCTCCTGTCAGCATTGGATTTGTGTCCCTGTTGGTCTACTTACCTGTGCGCTGCACCTACTAGACTCCTGCTTTTTACATCCAGGGACTTCTCATCCTGTCGGCCTCCTGCCGCCCAGGTATCACTGCACTCCTGTCTGACTGCCTTCTGAACCACGGTATGCATACTTCTCATTCACTGTGCTGGTGTATTGCATATCTTGCTGGACTGTGTTGGTTCTCCTCTGGAGTTTGCAATCCGCTGAGTCTTTTGCCATCATTGACTGTGTTACCTTGTGCTGGATTACTTCAGAGACTTCCTACATTTGCAGACCTGTTCAGTCATTTATATATATTGTGCATATTACTGTGGATCGTGTTTAATGTGCCCGTGTACATCCTGTGTTGCAGTCTCTCCCCGTACACCTCCTCACATATATTTTCAGTGGTACAACTTGCTGAAGGCAGACCACTGATTCCTGTTCCAGTATCACCTGTTCCATTCCTCTCACATAGCAGTGGTACAACTTGCTACCGCAGACCACTGATTTCCCGGATACCTCCACTTGGATTCCATTCCGTCACTCAGACAGCGGTACCACTTGCTATCCGCAGACCGCTGACTCTCATCACCTCCTCGTTTCTGTTGGACATTCCTCCTCACTATAGCAGTGGTACAACTTGCTAACGCAGACCACTGACTACCTCCACTTGCCCTTGTCCATACAGTTCCTCGTGTATTATCACCTCCATATTACCAGTGCTGCTAGTCATAGACTTTCCTGAGCATCTCATCATCTACTATTGCCTGTTCCGTGATCACCCTGCTACCAGAGTACACTATTACCATCTATATTGCTCTGGTAAGCTTACCACCTGGTGATCCCTGGGTAAAGACTCCTAGTGCCCGTGACAGTACTTGAGATGTTACAGTTACCCAATGTGTTATATAGTGCATGTGCCTTGTATTGATAGTTTCCGCTACTATAGACTGATTGAATCAATGTTTACAATAGTGAGATATATAATGGTAATATAGGCCTATTATTGAAGCACACCTAGTAGCAAAGGGTATGTGTCCTGTGAATAGTGGACGCCGCCAGGTGTGTCATTATTAGTTCGGTGTACATTGTCAATATCCAATGTGGATTGAGCTTTGTTTTACAGCCATTAATAGACATGGCTAGTTTGCATAGGATGCTAATTATACAGTATTATGACTTTGTAACCTTACTATTTAGCCTATAATGTAGTTTGCCCTCATATAGTAGAATGTTAACAATACATTTCTTGCAGCTATAGTTGTACTCTTAAATGGTATTAATCTTGCTTTATTTGTCTTTCCTGTCTTTATACATAGGAGACAATGCGTATCCCTCCTGCCCTTGGCTCCTCACTCCTATATTGAACCCACACACAGAGCGGGAGGAGGCCTATAATTTGGCTCATAGAGCCACCAGATCGGTCATAGAAAGGGCCTTTGAGGTTCTGAAGGCTAGGTTTAGATGCCTTGACCGGTCTGGTGGCGCCCTCATGTATGAGCCGAGGAAGGTGTGTAGGATCATCGCTCTGTGTGTGGTGTTCCATAATATTGCCATCAGGAGTGGGGCACCAGGGGTTATGGACAAGGTTGCTGGGGTGGACGAGGCGGAGGAGGAGGAGGCAGAGGCGGAGGAGGAAGATCTTGAAGACCCCCCTCGTGAAGCAGTGCGTGGCTCCAACTTCAGGAGCTATGTGGTGGAGACTTATTTTTGAGGTAATGTCTTTTTTTAAAATTTTTATATCTTCACATTTCAAATCTCTATGGTCAAATCATGTGCAAGATTAGTCAAGGTTAGATTATCTAAGGTATGGTAATTCAAAATGTGAATATGAATAGACATGGCCTGGTGTGATAGTGCAATTTCTAATATGTGTAATAATAGGAAAAAATCCATGCCACCCTGTATTTTACCTTTACAATGTGTGTCGAAAATATAGATTCATGCCTCTAAGTTTTGCCTCAATGTCTTTTGCTAAATGCACCTTAATGGGTTAGATTTCATCTACAGCCTAATGTGGCAACATAATTGACGTTTGGTTTAAATGTTTGCTACAGTTTGAACAGTCCAGACTTTGCACACTTGATACTTGTATTAGGTAAGGCACAAAAGGTGCTAATGTAGTATGTATAATGTCCCCTAGTGTCAAAATGGCGTGGCAAAATAGTTTGTTAGAAAATGTACCCTAACTCTGCTCATTTAGCCATGTGAGGTTTATAGGTTATTGATCAGCACATATAGTGTGGAGAAGTGCTCATTTCTCACACTTTGTTTTTCTTATATCTACAGGCTTTCTAGTACACTTGGCCTTTGCACCATTGCACTTTCCTTTTGAGTTGGTGGATGATGCCATGGTGAAGGGTGTTGACAAATGTAAGTAGTATAGTGTTATCACCACTAAAATGTGACTGTCCAGTGAGTGTGCTCCATACAATAATGTCGTTACTAAACCTGGAATGTGTGGGTGTGCAAACAAAACATATGGCCATATGCTAGCTATGTTACATATGGGTTTGGGGTTTGTAATCATGTCAAATAGTACAATCTGAATCCAAGATATAGCTCAAACACACAAGCCATTATTAGACACTATTGTGTAGAATATTACCTGCTTTTTTACACATTTCAATACAGTGATCAACCTCTTGATGAACAAGTCATCCACTAGATACCTAAATGCAAGTTAGGTGTGAGCTAATATTGCCATATTAAATGTTTGATTCTCATTCAACAGGGCGCGTTGCTGTGGATTTTGAAGTAGTGCAATTCGTGTCTCACTACATGTTAAAATATTTCTCCAGAGCGCCAGTTGTAGTGCTTTTATAACTATTGTGGGACAGGTGTACTTTGAAAAGATATTAAATCAATGTGTGGTTCTTTTGTCTTTTGCCACAGACACACCATAGCCTACACACACACTCTATGGTGTTAATGTTGAGTTATAGAAAATAAGGTTAGTTTGGAGGTTTGTATGTGTGTTTGGTTGCTTAGTAGTAAATTTCTTGTACACTTTCAGCTTTTAGAGGGAACATGGTATGTGCCTAGCAATATAGGCATTCCAAAAAGTGAAACGTATACAAATAATGCTAAAATGTTAGCGGCATTAAGTCAAACACTACCAACTTTTGGCCCTTGGCCAAACAGGATAACAATCTTCTTCTCTTGTGCTAGTGGCACTTTGTTTACAAGTGGCCCAACACCCACATGGCAGACACAAATCCCACACTAACAATCATGGGAAACGCATTAGTGCCCTAAGCTAGTGGAGTCTTGCTACAAGGCCATATTAACATTATGTGTAATCCACCTTTGGGTCAGCAAATAATCCAGTCTCCACCCATTTCATGGTGTATTTACAATGTTTAATTGTTGTGTTAAGTAATACTTCACCTAGTTTGCTCATTGGTCCAGGCAGCGAAATTTGAGTTTACAGCCAACACAGATACTCTACATGAGCACTAGTTACATTAGTCTGATTACACACATTGTTAGCCAGCAGTCACTTGACATGTTTGGTGCCCCTGACAATGTATGTTTCCAATGTTATTGTGGTGTATAAATGTGTAATTGTTTGTCAATACAATTTTCAGGTAGATTGCCCTCTGAAAGTGGAAAGTATCGACAAAAGGCACATTCCAGCTGGGTTTGTTTACAAATCATATGTCTGTGTGTGTGTAAATAGTAAATTGTGTTCGTTTGTGGCATAATACCAGCTATGTCTGTTTAAACATGCTAGTAAATGTAAACACTCATTTGCAGCTCTTGCATTTGGCCATGGCTTGGGCAAGGGAACTACAAATCCAAAAGGTACAAATTACTTGCCTTTAGGATGATGGGTCCATGTTGTAAACCATTTATGAACACCATCTAATCCAAGAGTGTCTGCCCGAACACACAGTCATTTGATGGTTTAATGTCTGGTTGATATTGTTGATGTTTAAATTGTTATGTGAGCCATCCTATTTATTTGGTTTATAGATGGTGATCGTGTGCAATGGGTACCTGTGTATGTATGTACAATAAACTACCAATTATAATATGTTGGCCGTTATGTAAAATAGCTTGCCCTTGCTTAAATGTTTTCAAAAACTGTAAGGGAGATAAAACCGAGTGACGTGGGCACTCTAACAATGAATGAATCACAGTGTTCATAAGTAAAGAGACTCTAAGGTCAGTTTGGTAAAATAAGGTATTCAGTCTTCCAAATTGGTTAAAACTGTCATGGATTAGGGGGATCAGACCATAGAGTTTAGAGAAATCACTACTGGATAGAGCCTTTTTGGTGACAAACTACCTCTTGGACATCCATCACTAGGTGATGTGGATAATGTGGGGTCTACTTACTTGGATTACAGAGTGTGCTTCTTTGCCAGAGGAAACCATATCTAAACTGCCATGTTTTTAGTTTCCTTCTTACATGATTAGCCAGACACACAGCAAACAGCTCACACAACACTACATACACCCTTATATTGTGTCAAACTGTCACGTTCGTCTGTATTTCTTGATCCGATTCTGGACCCTTGGAACTAGCTGGAGCAGGACTGAATTAGAACCTAGCAGCCTGGATGATCTTCCTGCCCATGTTCTTGCTGATTGTCGAATATAGCAGGGGAATGAGCAGTATGGAAATGTGGACAGAAACACTGCATTTGTAATGCAGGCAGGAAGACTGGAGCCAAGAACTATCCTCTGGAGAGAAGTGTGTTGTTCTGGCAATGAACAGATCACAGCAGCAGGTTTAAATAAGGTGTCCCAAACAACTATTGGCTGATCAGTTCATGTGATCACAGCTTCAGAATCTGGTTGGTCTGGAATGATCACCTGACTGCATCCAAGATGCCCGCGCCCATGCAGCAGAACAAACATTGTGTGTTTGTTTAGAAACTGAGGTGTGGAGGATGGGAATGTTGCAGACGACCAGAAGGGAACCAGGCAGCCGTGATATGACAGCGGCGGATGGGGTAAGTGCGGCTAAGATCCCGATTTGAGACACAAACTATATGTGCTTAGTGCAATAAGGACATGAAGTAACATTTACACAAGCGAAATGCTAAAGGGCAACCGGTGTACAACACACTGTGCATTAGCACTATTCTTAAAGGCAGATGCCTTATTAGATATTTTGAAATTGGCCAGAATCCTAACGGTACAGATTAGTAGGTAATAATAATTGACCTGTGGCATAATGTCCAAAATTGTAAAGAGTCTTTTGGTGCCATTAGCACCTGTCTTTTGTGACTCCTTTGTGTCAGGTTACAGTTTGCAAATGCAATACTTCCTTTACAGGCTGATTTTGCCTACCTATAAAAGGGTACTGTAGTAGTTGCACGCTTGGTTTCAAATCTTTTACTCACACAAATAAAGAAACACTGAGGCAAAACCATTAAGAAGCTTAACTTGATAAACTTCTTGTTTAAGTCTTCTTCAGCAAAACATGGCCCTGATTCATTATGGAAAGTTAAGGCAAAGTAACTAAGTAAGGCAAAACCATGTGCCATTGGAGGGGGATGTAAATTTAAAATGTGATTGCAGATATATTTTTGGGGTAGGAGAGGTCCTTGATGAACTTTACATTTCAGTGTACAAATAAGCAAATAAGTATTTGTGCGCTACATTAAGATACAGACAGTATTTAACTTTTGCCCAAAACCGATTGCTAATTTGCACCCCTTGCATTTTAAAAGGGTTTTTCCAAGGATACTGAAATATGGATCCTCTACATTTATGATCCTTAATCAATCAGGCCCTTGGTTTTGGACAGCACACTGAAATTAGATACCTATTCGTTAAAGTACCTTAATGAATCAGGCCCTGTGTTCTGAGATAATACTTTGCTTAGACTTGATAACAAGTATGGTTTTAAAAAAAACATAATAGAATATGCAATAGCAAATAAAGACACACATACTTTCATTAGTATAATAAATTTTATTAACAACATAAACAAATTTTTTTTTTTAGCATATCTGAAATCATAATGTTTATTACACCAAACCCAAAATCATTTTTTCTCCAGCTTCTTGTATGGGATTGCAATTGACTCGGCCCGACTCCAACTTCTTGTCACCCGTGATGTAGAGGAGTCAAAGGAACCAGCCAAACGTACAAGGGAAACGGATTGTGCCCGACGATGTGAAGGTGCAGGGTCAGGGTCAGGGGTTTGGGAAGTGGGCACGACAGGGGTTTGGGAAGGGGGCACGACAAGGGGTTGGGAAGGGGGCACGACCGGGGATTGGGAAGGGGGCACGACAGGGGAATGGGAAGGGGGCACGACAGAGGGGGGCAAAGCCACGGACAAATGAATAACACATAAGACGACATAGTTTTGGGTCAGGGAGGGAGGAGTCAGACACACCAAGGAGGATGGACGCACCAGACACACCAGGGAGGGAGGAGTCAGACACACCAGGGAGGGTGGACGCACCAGACAAAACAGTGAGGGAGGAGTCAGACTCAACAGGGAGGGTGGACACACCAGACAAAACAGGGAGGGAGAAGTCAGACTCAACAGGGAGGGTGGAGCCAACAGACAACTGGGTATGGGGGCTGGTGAACAAATAATCTGACCTGGGTGAAGGGAATGTGCCGGAGGTGCGTTGGGAGTGGGCATGCACGAGATCACCCAGGAGTGTTGCGATGGTTGTCATTGTGGTGTTTAAAGTATCCAATTTACTGTTGAGGGTGTTCATGCAAGTGGAGAGTGTGCTATTGAGACTGGTGATTTCTTGATCCGTGTATTGGACAGTGCTCGCTATTAGTGCCAGGTGAACATTTTGTGCTTCAGTGGCGTTTTGAAGTCTTTGGGATGCGTGTGAGAGTGTCCGCAGCCTTACATGTTCAGCTGGATTCAGCTGAGCCTCCTCCACATCACGGGCAACTTCCTCCTGCACGTGTGCAGCAGGCTGCTGCTCAGATTCTGTAGAGAGATAATAAGAAAAACTAAGTTATTAGAAACAAACAGTAAGGTACGATATTATATTTGCAAAAACATCTTACAACGCTTGATGTAGCATTGGTAAAGTGTCAGCTTACATTTAATGTGCTAGCAGGCCTTGACAGTCCACAAAAACAGACATTGCCACTTATGGTGTCACATTTTTCAAAAAGCCCTACATATTGAGACAATTTGTCTTCACTGTGTACATTTCATTTCCTACAATGTGATAGGCAAAAACATTGTGCAATTAAAGTTTACCTTCAGACACATCCTGAGAGTTTACACATCAAAATATATTCAAATCTTCAATGTGTCCTGTCCTGGCAAATAAGCTAATGAACAGGCAGTAAAGCAAAGCACAGGTGGGTTTAAATGGAGGTTTGGATTAATAAACCAGGTGTACAATCTTCTTCCTAATTGCAGAGCACAGAGTGCTCGTCTCATCGTAGGCGGCCGCTATGTTCTTGGTGGGAGAGGCAACCATTACACACACAGGTGTCTGAAAATTCTGAGTGTGACGTG
Organism: Mixophyes fleayi; assembly: GCF_038048845.1. Classification (NCBI taxonomy): domain Eukaryota; kingdom Metazoa; phylum Chordata; class Amphibia; order Anura; family Limnodynastidae; genus Mixophyes; species Mixophyes fleayi. The sequence goes on along the minus strand of NC_134402.1, from coordinate 284,831,602 downwards.
AGCACGCCCATACGTGCTGAGAGAAACAATCGCAGCGCAGAATACTGTAGAGGCTAATTTTGTTTGACAAAATGAGAGCCAGCATATTCTCCAGACGTGAGCTACGTGTCCTCACAGAGAGCATGGATAATGTGCCCTCAGGGTGATATATTTCGAACGAGGTTAAGCTGCGGGCATACCAGCATATCCGCAGACACCCCCGCCTGCGCTATCACATATCGCGCACCATCGTCCAGCTCCAGCTCCGCAGGCGTCAGCCCCAGCTGCTGGATGAACTGCGTCAGGAGATACGAATAAGTGAGTTCTCTATTAATCGCCAAAACCATGTGTACACATATATCTGTGCGATATGTTTGAAAATATGTTCAGCCTAATTACTTGACATGGCCTACATAACAATGTGCAAGCACACTATAAAGGTCATTCCCTTCCAGTGCACACAAAATGCTTTGTCTCCTGTCTCCTACATTTGTCTGGTGTCAATTTACTGCCCTAAATGTTTTTGAGAGAAACTTCAGAACATTAAGGGTGGTTTTTGAAATCAGGCTTTCCAACTCTTGACCAGAGTGCTGTAACTTGCTGACGTGTTACCTTCAAAACAGATTTGAGTGGCAGATGTATTGGGCAAACATTTTTAATGCAGGTTTGTAAACCCAAACACCTTAGCGTTGTTGTAAAATTATTTTACTAAATCTAGCTCATCAATCATTATTTAACTTCCTATTTACAATGTGAGGTAGTCCCAACATAGGAGGATTCCAAAAGCATACTCAACATCAAAAGTATTTGAGATCCCTCCTTTAATTCAGTGGTCCTGTAAAAAGCTGTCTAATTTACATCATTACTAGCCCCATTGAAGTTTGCAGACTTAAAATTCCCCAAAATTTCAACATGGTTTGGAAGGATCGCGCTCTCTAAGGTGTACTGCAAGAGCTGCACCAGTTGAGGGTATCCCTCCCTCAAACAACAAGAGAAATATAAAACAGAATTAACTGGGCGCTCATTGACTATGGGTCCCTGTTTGATAAATAAATAAATAAATAAATATGGTAATGTCCTGTGTGCAAATTGGCAAATAAATAACAATTTAATACAATTCAAAATTTACAGACACCAGTTAAAAAACTACCTGCATGTCACTGATATTAAAAACAATCAAAAACAACATTAATAAAATCAGCATAATGAATTCCAGTGAGTAAAATCCATAGGCGTTATGCACAATAAAAACAACAGATGTAATACAATAGAATGACGATAGCCTCCAGCCAATATGTCAACGGGGTATTGCTATATCGGATTCCGGAAAAATAGCAGACATAGAGATGATGTAGAGAAAAAAATGTCCTTATTGAGGTACAAGTCTATGTGGTGTTACTACCTCCGATGTGAATCCTTTCAGGTTGGTAAGAGAAGTGAAAATGAAAGTCCAGTCATGTGGCCATAAAGATGGTATGAGGATACCATGAAATAAGATACTTGCTGTTACTTGTATGCATGTGAAGTAGGAGGCCTGAGGCTTTTCTAAAGTTCACCCCAAAAATTACTTTTGTTACAATACAGGAGACATATGAGGGCATTTTTTAGAATGTGGTTGAGTGTGTATAACAAATCCAACTAAAAAAATAAAAACATTGTGTGAAGTTCCTGCATTTCTTGTTAACATAGTGACTCCAGTCCACACAATAGTTGTGGGTATGTTTGGTATTTGAACTCATGACTGCTGTGTTGAGAGTCCAAAGTGCTAACCAGAGAGCTACCTGTGAGATGGGTATAATGTGAGTAATTTGTGTGAATAATGAAGAGTGGTATTAAGTGTGAGTTGCCTGTGTAGCACGCATGCTGTATGGTTGGTGTTGTCTAGGTTTTTTCATATCTGAGGTTGGGGTAGTGGGTAGCTGTCCCACATTGCATACAGTCATTCCTGAGTTCTCATCCAGACTGAAACCCTTCCTCTGTGTGGAGGTTGTATACACTCTTGTGTGTGTTCTTTATGGAAGAGTATGCTAGGCATTTTGCTGAAAAGACAAGATGTATTTACACCACATACATTTTGATATATTAGTTTGTCATGTGTTTTTAATGTAGGCATGTCCATGCATTTTGCGCACTATACGGCGACTTGAAATCCTAAACACAATAAAGATCTTGAGCAATGTGTTTGTTAAAAGTGTGTATTTCGCTAATTAGTAGCAAAGAAAAAACAACGTTCAGAGTGTTCCACATCATTGTTATTTGCTAGTGATTAATGAGTAAAGAGCTATCTCATAAAAATAAGCTCTAGGCATGTGTGTTGTGTGTAAACAAACTGTTGGTCCCTCCCACAGTGGGCGTGAAGTATACATTACTTAGCTTCCCGTCAATCAGTTAAGAGCCGTCGCTTGTGCTTGTACCATGTTTAAAGATCCGCAGGTGGGTGTGTTTTATAATGTTTGCACAGCTTATTTCCGTCCCTTAAGTGTAGTGGACCACAGGATGGTGTGTTTTTGCTGTTTGAGGTGCTTATTTCACTCGCATACCGGTTTGCGTTACTCAAAGTATGTAACGCAGATGTGTGTGCATTTGCGTTCCTTGATGAATCGGGCCCCATGTCTGTTTGGCATTTGCAAATTGTGCAACATTCTGGAAATATACAAATTGTCCAATCTTATGCAGTATTCACATTTGCATAGTGAAATTATTAGGTTACAGTGGAAAATTCTAACGATCAGTCACAAACTAAATTGTCACAACTCCCCCAGTGACCACATAGAAGAAGAGCAATTCATTCCATTGTAGGACCTGGAAGAGCTAGGACTATTGGTCGGAGATATGTCCCAGCAGTTATCCTAATAGCTGTCCCATTATAATATACATTTTCTCTTCTCACTTAGAATAAAATTGATATAAAATTTGGGAATCCAGTTGAGAAGGCATTTTGTTTAAGTCGCATTTATGTCCCCCAAGAAGAGCCCATTGAATGAAGGAAGGTTGTCATAGAGGATTCTATTGTAAGAGTTATTGATTTAGGAGTTGGTCATGAAAGAAAGAAGAGAGTTGCCTTCCAGGAGCCACTGCTCAAAAAGATAGGAGACACATCGTCAAGATTGTTAAATCGTGAGTTAAGGTAGAAAGATGGATGTTGTTGTATATTATTATTATTATTTATTTATAAAGCACCATAAAAATTCACAGCACCATATAGTGGGGATACAGAGCATATTACAAAGATGTAGAGAATCAACAAGCAAAATACAGGATATTCAAGAAGCATAAATGCAAAAATGGCAGGACGTTGAGCATAATACTATACATAAGACATAATTGGTAAAGCAAATTGAGTATTGTACTGCACATAAGACATAATAGTTAAGGTATACAACAAATAATAGTTGTGCAGAACATGCAAGAGGCATGCAACAAGAAAGATCAGGTGGACAAAGTGGGAGAAGACAGGAGAGAGGGCCCTGTCATGAGAGCTGGTACATGTTGGTATTAATGATTTTTCTACCAGATTTATCTAAAACTTTCTGTCTATTAGGGAAGTAGCTTGGGCAGGCAGCATCCTAGGTGACGTCCCCTGGCATTTTGCCTGTTCATAAGACTGAAGAAGCTAGGATGCTTTGTATCAGACACTTTAATTCCTGATTAAAAATATGGGAATAGGAGGAGAGGTTTTGATTTTTCATTCATGACAGTGGAGTGTGGAAGGGTAAGTGTCAGTACCAGCAGTCTTAGACATCACTGGCCTGCCCTCAGCAGGCCACTGATTGCTGGCCTTTCCAATTAGATTCCTTAACAGAATCCAGCTACGCTCACCTTCTTACTAGAGATGACATAACAGCTCTCTCAGGTGTTACCACTAACCTCCAGTACTGATAACACATACAGAAAATCACCAACCAACCACTATAAGAACCTGCTCAGTGCGCTGCTCAGTGGCGGAGTATCAATTGTGTCCAACATCAATACTCCAGCTCCAGGACTATACTTGGAAGTATGGCAGCTCTTGTTTCTTAAACTTCTGTGCCCAGTCTCCCCGACAGCAGCACACCCATACCCACATTTCCATCTGCAGTGTTTTTGCCAGAGTCCTCATACCAGCTAGGTACTGAGGAAGCCAACTACACTGGGCCACGACCTGAGTCCTCACTGAGCAAAATCCATATCTCCAGTGTATTGCCAGTGTATTATTGCCATCTGTGTGTGTACTCTGCAACACTTGTTGTCTATCTCTGTTCTGCAGGGTCACTGTGATATACTCTGTTGTACACATTTGTTTACTACCTTAAAAGTGTCAACACCTCAGTGTACATTATTGTACACTACGCATTGTTCAAACAGTCCCAACACATCTATGTACCTGTTTACTGTGCTACATGCTGTTCAACCAGTGCCAACACATCCATGCACATCATTACACATTTAGCACTGTTCAATCGGTGCCAAACATATGTGTACCTTATTGCACATAACAAGCTGTTCAAACAGTGCCAACACATCAGTGTGCATCATTACATGCTACGCATTATTCAACCATTGCCAAAACCTTTAACTTATTGCATGCTAAGCACTATTTAAACAGTGCCAAAACATCCCTGTACCCCAGTATACACTATGAGGTGCCCAGGCAGTGCCTACAAACTCTGTTGGATGTTACCAGACCCCCACACTTTGTGTACTTAGCTGTACACTCAGCATTTTGCCTACAGTATCAAACACTTCTGTATAATTCGCAAGACAACCTCTCTTTGTATCCATTCTGGTATGTTCCCCCATAGATACAAAATCCCAAGTTCTCAGAGTTCTGCTTTGCGGAGGCTGAATTTACATCTAGGTTGAAACGCTATCTGGTTTTGGGAGGTTGGCAATTTATTTTTTTATTTTCTCTCTCATCATTTTTTAAATCTATTGTAGAATTTCCCAACATTCAGTTATATAAGTTGATTTTCACAACTCTTTTTTTTCACTTATGTTGAAAGACTTTAAAGTATCCAAAGTTATGTATTTTGATTAACTGGAAACAGTATCCCTCTCAACTGTTACGAGCCGCGGCGGTGCCCAGCCGCCGCGACTCACTCACCCGCGTCCCGGCCGTCACCATGACGACCGGGACGTCATTTCCGGCCATAACCCGGCCGTTGCTGGGGCAACCAGTAGACGCTTCAGAGCTGCGTTCTACAGCCTGTGGGCTAATTTATATGGGCAGATTATAGGAGGCAATTACAGGCATTAGCCTGCAACTATGCAGGCCAGGGGCAAGCCCTGATTGGCTCTTTTAGTGACTGCTTTATTAACCTGCAGGAGTGTGTTCAACCTGTGATTGGTTCAGCTGGGTATTTAAGGCAATGAGGTCTGCTGACTCATTGCCGGTTATAGCTCCTGTGTTCCAGTCTGCTGACCTGCTTGTTCCAGTTCCTGTATCCTGATATCTACATTTGACTTCCTGTGTATGACCCCTTGGCTTTGTATTGGACTTCGCTCGTGTTTCCTGTGACCCTGATCCTTGGCTTGTTTACCCGTTCCGCTACTTTGCCTGTGACCTCTGACCCCAGCTTGTTCATCGATACTGCTACTTGCTGCCAGCCTTTGACCTCTGCGTGGACCTGACTCTTCTTGCCTGGGTTCTCCCCAGCCGGTACACACTTCACGACCCTCTGTCAGTCTGCAGCCCAGTCTGTCCCCACCATCAGGGGCTCCAGTGAACACCTGATTGGCAGAGTAGACTCCGGGTTGTGTTGTGCTGGCTGGAGGGGTTCCTAACATTATAACTGGCCCACTCACGGAGACGAGGTTAGAATGGATGCAAGTGGATCCACACCATCTCCGGCACAAACCCTAGCAGGCCATGTTGAGTCCTTGTATCAGATGATGCAGGGATTGGCTGAGCGTATGTCTGTTCAAGAAGAAGCCACAAAAGCTTCACAACCTACTCCAGGTCCCATCTGTGAACCCAAAATGAACTTACCAGATCGGTTCTTCGGAAATAGAACCCTGTTTCGGAACTTCAGGGAGAGCTGCAAGCTCTATTTTCGGATGAGACCCCGCTCCTCCGGTTCAGAGCAGCAAAGAGTTGGGATTATTATTTCTCTTCTACAGGGTGACCCCCAGTCCTGGGCGTTTTCTTTCCCGCAGACCAGTCCGGCCATGCAGTCCGTAGACTCCTTCTTCGAGGCATTGGGTCTACTGTATGATGACCCGGATCGAGTGGCCTCCGCAGAAGCTCATCTACGGTCCTTGAAACAAGGCTGACGGTCGGCAGAAGAATACTGCGCCGAATTCCGTAGATGGTCACCTGATAGTGGATGGAACGACCCTGCCTTACGAAGTCAGTTCCGTTTCGGCCTAACTGAACAGATTTAAGATTCTTTGGTGCAATACCCGTCTCCTAGCTCTCTGGAGGATCTGATGCACCTCTCCATTAAAATTGACAGGAGATATAAGGAGCGGAAAACTGAAAAGGAAACATCATCACCTCCATCCGCCTTCGTTCCTGTTTCCCAGGATGGTGAAGAGCCTATGCAATTAGGAGCATATCGTCTCTCTTCTGAGGAGAGAGACAGGAGACGTTCGCAAGGTCTATGTCTCCACTGTGGCATAAAAGGCCACTTCTCCCGTTCTTGCCCAAATAAGTCGGGAAAAGACCATGCCTAGGGAATGAGGGGAAAGTTCACCTAGGTCTGCAAATTATCTCCCCGAAAAATGCTGTATTAATCCCTGCACAGCTCACCTTCCGGGCTCGCTCTGTGGACCTGTCGGCCTTCATTGATAGCGGAGCTGCAGGCAACTTCCTTGATATCGGGTTTGCCCGCTCTGCCAGAATTCCGATGGTAAAACTCAAATCTGCTATTACTGTCTGTGGCTTAGACGGAGGTCCGTTGCCTGGTGGCAAGATTTCCTGGGAGACCCCGCCACTACAGTTGAAGATCGGGGCTCTCCATTCTGAGTCAATCACCTTCTTCCTGATCGATTGTTCGTCGGTTCCTATGATCTTGGGCCACCCATGGCTTTCCTGTCATAACCCTGTCATAGACTGGGTAAAAGGAGAGATTGTCAAGTGGAGTACTTATTGTACACAGTCTTGTTTGTCACTGTCTCTGCGTATGATTCAGCCTATTCCGGAGCGGCTTCCCTCACAGTATCATGAATTTTGGGACGTGTTCTCCAAGAAGGCTGCTGATACCTTACCGCCACATCGTGACTTTGACTGTGCCATCGAACTTATTCCTGGTTCCAAGTTACCTAAGGGGCGTTTGTATTCCCTTTCTGCTCCAGAAACAAAATCCATGCAGGAATATATCGACGAAAACCTGGAGAAAGGCTTCATCAGGCCATCTAAATCTCCCGTAGGAGCAGGATGCTTCTTTGTATCAAAAAAGGACGGAGGGTTAAGACCCTGTATTGACTACCGGGGATTGAATCATATCACAGTCAAGAACACCTATCCCCTTCCGCTCATCTCAGTATTGTTTGATCAGCTAAGAGGGGCTACTGTCTTCACTAAAATCGACCTTCGTGGAGCGTATAATCTCATCCGTATCAAAGAAGGAGATGAGTGGAAGACGGCTTTCAATACGCACTCTGGCCACTACGAGTATCTGGTCATGCCGTTTGGCCTCAGCAATGCGCCTGCAGTGTTCCAGGACTTGATCAACGAGGTCCTCCGAGACTTCCTGGGTGGTTTTGTGGTCGTCTATTTAGATGATATCCTCATCTATTTCAAATCTTTACTCGCACATCAGGCTCACGTCAAACAAGTCTTACAAAAATTGCGAGAAAACCATCTCTACGCCAAGCTGGAAAAGTGTGAGTTTGAGTCGCAGAAGGTATCCTTTATAGGTTACGTAATCTCTTCTGAGGGATTTTCTATGGATTCAACAAAGGTCCAGGCTATTGTGGATTGGGTACAACCCAACAATCTAAAGGCGGGACAGAGGTTTCTGGGCTTCTCCAATTATTATCGAAGGTTCATTCACAACTTCGCTGACATTGTGGCTCCCATTGTCGCTTTGACCCGTAAAGGAATGGACCCAACTAATTGGTTGTCTCAAGCAGTAGCCTCATTCAAAAGTCTGAAAAAGGCCTTTATCTCAGCTGAGGTCCTTAAACATCCAGATCCAGCTAAAGCATTTGTTCTAGAGGTCGATGCCTGGGACGTCGGGGCCGGCGCCATTCTATCACAGAAGGATCCTCATACTAATCGTCTACACCCATGTGCCTATTTCTCCCGTCAGTTCTCTTCAGCAGAAGCCAACTACGACGTCGGTAATAGAGAACTATTGGCAATCAAGTGGGCCTTCAAGGAGTGGCGGCATTGGTTGGAGGGTGCTTCGCATCAGATCTCTGTCATTACCGACCACAAGAACTTGCAATATATACAGTCAGCCAAGCGTTTAAACCCTAGACAGGCCCGGTGGGCATTATTTTTTACCCGGTTCAATTTCCTGATCACCTACAGACCAGGTTCCAAGAATGTCCGGGCAGATGCCCTGTCCAGGAGTTTCATGGCACACCATGTTCCAGTTACTAACCCAGAGTCTATTATTCCTCCTTCCATAATCCATGCTGGGTTAACCCAAGATCTGAGTGTCACACTGCAGAGATTCCAGAAATTAGCCCCAGATGCTACTCCGGAGCAACGACTTTTTGTTCCAGTCCACTTAAGAAAGGCGGTTCTTGCGGAAGCACATTGCAGTAGGGCTGCTGGGCACCCTGGAATTTACAAGACGCTAGAAATCCTTTCCCGCACGGTCTGGTGGCCATCCATGTCTGCCGACGTCAAGAGGCATGTCCTCTCATGTGAGATTTGTGCTAGAAACAAAGTTCCTAGAATCCGTCCAGTAGGCCAATTAGTTCCTTTGGCCCCTCCTGCGAAACCATGGACTCATCTGTCTATGGACTTTGTAGTGGATTTACCACCTTCTGCAGGACACAACACGATTTGGGTCGTGGTAGACCGGTTCAGCAAAATGTCACACTTCATCCCGTTAACCAAACTGCCTTCTGCTCGGGATTTGGCTCTCTTATTTATTCAACATATTTTCAGGCTCCATGGACTCCCTACTGACATCGTCTCTGATCGGGGTTCTCAGTTTATAGCACAATTCTGGAGATCCTTATGTACCCTTCTCGGAATCAAGGTCAGTTTATCATCCGCCTACCACCCTCAGTCAAATGGGCAAACTGAAAGGGTTAACCAGTCCCTAGAAAAGTTTCTGCGATGCTACACATCGGAGTTCCAAGATAATTGGTCTTCCTTGTTACCCTGGGCGGAATTTGCCTGTAATAATTCCTGTCACTCAGCTACTAAAATCTCTCCGTTCTTCTGCAATTATGGTTTTCACCCCAGATCTAACTCCCTGTATTCACTTCAGTCCGTTGGTATCCAGGAGATCCGCTCCACTGCAAGAGATCTCAGAGTTATCTGGAAGAAAGTTCACTCATCATTGAGACAAGCCTCACTTGTGGCAAAAAAAAATTCGGACCGACATCGTACCACCTGCTCTCTTAAGGTTGGCCAGAAGGTGTGGCTGTCTACAAAAAATATCAGGCTCAGACAGCCTTGCAAGAAGTTGGGCCCTAAGTTCATCGGGCCGTTTCCTATCATCAAACAGGTGAACCCCGTCGCATTTAGGTTAAAAATTCCGGCCTCGTTGAGAATTCCCAACACATTTCATTGTTCTCTGTTGAAACTGGTACTATTTCCTGGTCAAGCCCAGTCTTCAAGTGTGCCTGGGAGAGGTTCCAGTGGACCACAAAAATTTGTGATTCAAAAGGTCCTTGATTCTAAAAGAATTCAAGGACAGGTGCATTTCCTTGTACAATGGAGGAATCGCGGATTGGAAGAGCGATCTTGGGTTCCGCGGAGACAACTCCATGCCCCAAAGAAACTGAAGTTCTTCAAAAAATTCCCTAGAAAACCGGGATGTCGGGGTCCCTCGACCCCTCCTCAAGGGGGGGGTACTGTTACGAGCCGCGGCGGTGCCCAGCCGCTGCGACTCACTCACCCGCGTCCCGGCCATCGCCATGACGACCGGGACGTCATTTCCGGCCATAACCCGGCCGTTGCCGGGGCAACCAGTAGACGCTGCATCCCGGCAATAGGAGGAGGCCAGGCGCAGCGTTCTACAGCCTGTGGGCTAATTAATATGGACAGATTATAGGAGGCAATTACAGGCATTAGCCTGCAACTGTGCAGGCCAGGGGCAAGCCCTGATTGGCTCTGTTAGTGACTGCTTTATTAACCTGCAGGAGTGTGTTCAACCTGTGATTGGTTCAGCTGGGTATTTAAGGCAATGAGGTCTGCTGCCTCATTGCCGGTTATAGCTCCTGTGTTCCAGTCTGCTGACCTGCTTATTCCAGTTCCTGTATCCTGATATCTACATTTGACTTCCTGTGTATGACCCCTTGGCTTTGTATTGGACTTCGCTCGTGTTTCCTGTGACCCTGATCCTTGGCTTGTTTACCCGTTCCGCTACTTTGCCTGTGACCTCTGACCCCAGCTTGTTCATCGATACTGCTACTTGCTGCCGGCCTTTGACCTCTGCGTGGACCTAACTCTTCTTGCCTGGGTTCTCCCCAGCCGGTACACACTTCACGACCCTCTGTCAGTCTGCAGCCCAGTCTGTCCCCACCATCAAGGGCTCCAGTGAACACCTGACTGGCAGAGTAGACTCTGGGTTGTGTTGTGCTGGCTGGAGGGGTTCCTAACATCAACAATACATAGATTGCATATCACTAACAGTCATCATCAACTGCCAGATTTACATGACCTACATGTGCTGTCGAGGACTGACCTAATTATTTTTTAAAACAAAACCTAGATACTGAAATAAAATACTATTACATAGTACTGTGTAATCAAGGTAGAAAAGCAGGAAATAAGAGAGATGGGCCACAAATTCACAGAAAAACAGACTCAGAATGAAAAAATATATACTAAAAGCATGACTATAGTGATGAACACAGGTCAACATTTAATAATCTTTTATTAATATTTACCCATCGTTTTCAAGTGTTTATGTTCTGGGTAAATATTTATTTCTAAATCCTTACAATGTATTTATCTAATCTGTCAGCTGCCTTATGGCATAAAATTTGTTTAACAGATCTACAGATGAGCAATAGTCATGTGATACAAAGGCAGTTATACTTACTTTGTTTTTAATAAGACCATGTGAAATAATGGTTGTAAAAGATCCAATGTAGCAATGGAACCCAAAATATATGAAAATTCTGATTTTAAAAGCAACTGTCACTAGGTTCTCTACTGACTTTTTATACCTTTATTGCAACATGGCTTGTATACAATGTGATTAGTAAAACAACAGTTTCTTCATAACCATATTTGCTTGGTTATACTATGTAATATAGAGCCCTCTCCTTTTGGTAGGTTGACAGCTATCGAGTCAAGCTTTAGGACTGCGCTATGCTCTCTCCGGGGTCCAGTATATACAGTCTATACAATTCTCTTTCATAGATAGTGCACATTATATAAATGCTTTTTTCCCGAAGAACTGGGGTTTGGATTAGCCATGTGTTAGTTTTTTTTGCCTTGTGTGTTATATAATAAACGATTTAAATGTCAAAAGAAAACCTGGTGATGGCAACAAATCCATGTACTCTCTTTCTATATTTAATGCCTGTCAGACATAATAAAACAAGTTGTTGATGTGGGCCATTTTGGGAGCTGAAAAACCTATGACACTTTGGAGCGGTCGTTGTTTCAGCACACTGAGGCAGATAATGATCGCTAGTTCCAGGTATCCAAGTGTTACTGGATTCTCTCTCTGTGAACTGGTCAGATTAAAAAAGGGAGCTGGATCTTCAAATGTACTCTGAATTGCACCACTCAGGGGGCCCCTCATGTGAGATTACATCTATAGGGTAGAACCCTGGCAGGTACTGTGCAACCAGAGTGGTGGAACAAGCACAAAGTAACAAGGCCCTGCCCCCTTCGTCATAGACCTGGCGGTGACAAAGGTGTTAGGGGTGGATTGGGCCTTATCCGCCCATTCATGGCCCCATCTAAGCCATACTGTGGTTTCGAGTAAACCACTGCATAGACCAATAGCTTTTGCCAATGCTGTACACACATCCTAGGGTTGAGAGCCCCCAATAAGCAGTTAGTTCTCAGTGGCCCTGTAGGCAACTAGTTGTTGAACTGTGTTTGAGCATTACATTATATGCTAACTTGATTCCTGTGTTAAAAGTGACAATGTCATAAAGTGACATGACCTATAGGAACTGTAAGAGGCATATTCAATTAGCATTCCCGTCCGCGGCTGCGCATGTATAGTGACATTGCAGTACCGCAACATCACGGATTTACTTTTGCAACCTGATGGGGTGCGCATGAAAATCTGCGATGTTGCGATATCGGAACCCGTGCAGCAGTGTGTAATCACGTATGGGAAAGCTATATAAATATGCACCAAAGTGGTCAAAAGAGGCGTAGTAACATCTAGTTTATGTGTACCACCATGGCCAAGTTGTATCAGTTGTATCTTTTACTGTAAGGTGCACCGCCGCGACTCTCCTGTGGCTTCTGGTGACGTCCCGGCGGTTGCTACGGCGGAGGTTCAGGAGGCAGGGTCTTTCGGTGGTATGTTTTGCAGCTGAACTACATCGCTATTGGTCATCTGGTAATCAGCTGTTAGGTCACTTCTAGGGCTCTTCCCTGATTGGCTACCTGGACTATTTAAGGCAATGAGGACTGAGCCTCATTGCCGGTTATAGCGTCCTGTCCTCAGTTCTGCTGCCTGTTTGTTCTCACTCTGCTTGGTTATTATTACCTCTTGATTGACTTCCTGTGTATGACCTTTGCTTGTTCCTGGACCACTGAACCTACGCTTCTGACCCGACCATTTGCCTGAAAACCGGATTCTGCTCCTCCGCTAGTGCACCTGACCTTTCGCTTGTCCCTGGGTTTCGTACCTGTGCTTGTGACCTCTGACCCTGGTTTTCCTGACCGCTACTGTCTGCCAATCACTCCACACCTGGGTTCTCCTTAAGTCAGTATACGTTACCCAACCCCCTGTCGGCCCGCGGCCAAGTCTGTCCCCACCACTAGGGGCTCCAGCGAACACCGGGCCTTCAGGGCAGACCCCGAGTTTCATTGTACTGGCTTGGGAGTTCCTAACATTATAACCGGCCAAGGTAGATTGGCATTATACGGCCATGGACAACGACGAACCGAATCTGTCTCCAGCCCAGATCCTGGCGAATCAGATACAGACGATTTCCCAAGTCGTGCAGAATTTATCCCAGCGGTTGGCAGTCCAAGAAGAGGCTTCCAGAAACCTGCAGCTTCAGCAAGCCCCCGCTGGTGACACACCGAAACCCAAAATGAACTTGCCGGACCGGTTCTCTGGAAACAGGTCAGCCTTCTGAAATTTTAAGGAGAGTTGTAGGTTGTACTTCCGCCTGAGACCCCGTTCCTCCGGGTCTGAACAGCAAAGGGTAGGGATCATTATCTCCCTACTGCAGGGCGACCCTCAGTCTTGGGCCTTCTCCTTGCCTTCAACGAGTTCAGCCTTGCAGACCGTGGAAGCCTTTTTCCAAGCTTTGGGGTTATTGTACGATGACCCTGACAGGGTGGCCTCAGCTGAGTCTCATCTCCGAGCATTAAGACAAGGACGTCACTCTGCTGAAGAATATTGTGCGGAATTCCGGCGCTGGTCCACCGATAGTGCCTGGAATGATCCAGCACTATGAAGTCAATTTCGCCTAGGTCTTACCGAGCAAATTAAGGATTCCTTAGTTCAGTATCCGGTACCAGATTCATTGAAGGAGTTGATGCAACTCGTCATTAAAATTGATCATCGGATCAGAGAAAGGAAGACTAAACGGGAGTCATCCGTACCTACTGACCTATCCTTCAGCTCCGGTACCTCTCTGCTCGATTCCTCTGAACCCATGCAGTTGGGCGCTTACCGTTTGCCTCCAGAAGAACGCTCCAGAAGACGCTCATTAGGCCTTTGTATGTATTGTGGTCAACCCGGTCATTTAGTATGTTCCTGTCCCAATAAGCCGGGAAACCCCAAAGCATAAGTGCAGGTGAAGAGGTGCGCTTAGGTCTTATCTCTTCAGAAAATTCCTTATTAGTACCTGGACGTTTAGCCTTCCGTGGAAAATCCATGGACCTGACAGCTTTTCTTGATAGTGGTGCGGCCGGTAACTTCCTGGACGCACATTTGGCTCGGACGCTTGGCATCCCGGATATCAAGCTAGGATCAAGCATTGCCACCTGTGAGTTGGATGGTAACCCTTTGCCTGGGGTAAGAATTCTTGCTAGAACTCCCCTTGCTAGAACTCCCCTTCGCAGTCATAACCCCCTTATCGACTGGAAAAGAGGGGAAATTGTCCGTTGGAGTCCCGGGTACTCTACTTCGTGCTTGACCTTGCCTCTTAAAATCCTACAGCCTAGTCCTGAATTGTTACCGGTACCCTACCAGGAGTTCAGTGATGTTTTTTGCAAAAAGAAAGCTGATTCACTTCCACCACACCGAGAATATGACTGCGCAATTGATTTAATACCAGGTTCCAAGCTGCCCAAAGGGCGGTTGTACTCTTTATCCTTCCCTGAAACTCAGGCCATGGAGCTATACGTAGAAGAAAACCTGAAGAAAGGGTTTATTCGCCCCTGTAAATATCCCGTGGGCGCAGGTTGCTTTTTCGTTTCAAAAAAAGATGGCAGTCTTAGACCTTGCATTGATTTCCGTGGACTGAATAATATCACGATTAAGAACAGGTATCCGTTACCATTGATTTCTGTTCTGTTTGATCAACTAAAAACAGCCACTATATTTTCGAAGATTGACCTCCGAGGGGCTTACAATCTTATCCGAATCAAGAAGGGGGATAAGTGGAAGACTGCCTTCAATACTCAGTCGGGACATTACGAATATCTCGTAATGCCATTCGGGTTATGCAATGCTCCGGCAGTCTTTCAGGACCTGATCAACGATGTTTTACGAGAATTCCTGGGAAAAACAGTCGTTGTTTATTTGGATGACATTTTAATCTATTCCGAATCCTTACCTCAGCATCGTCAGCATGTTCATCAGGTTTTATTGAAATTGCGTGAACATCACCTATATGCAAAACGGGAGAAAAGCGAATTCGAGGTGTCCACAGTGGCGTTCCTGGGGTACATCATCTCCTCATCAGGATTCGCAATGGATCCTGCTAAAGTTCAGGCAATCCAAGATTGGGTCCTCCCTACTAACCTGAAGGCTATCCAAAGATTCCTTGGGTTTGCTCATTCTCCTCGTTAGTGGCGCCTATCACTGCCCTCACCCGAAAAGGAGCTAACCAAGCGAAGTGGTCTTCAGAAGCATAGGCAAGTTTCTCAGCTCTCAAAGCTGCCTTCATTTCTGCTTCAGTTCTGAGACACCCTGACCCAGAACTTCCATTCATTGTGGATGTGGACACTTCGGATGTCGGTGCTGGTGCCATCCTTTCACAGAAAGACCCACGGAGTAAAAAGTTACATCCTTGTGCTTTTTTCTCTAGAAAATTTGTGCCTGCTGAATGTAATTACGATGTCGGGAATCGTGAATTAGTGCCCATTAAGTTAGCATTGGAGGAATGGCGACATTGGTTAGAGGGAGCTGCACATACCATTACCATCTTCACGGACCATAAAAACCTCCAATACATCCAGACAGCTAAAACTCTAAATCCCAGGCAGGCCCGCTGGGCCCTATTCTTCACCAGATTTAGGTTCATCATTACGTTCCGTCCAGGTTCCAAAAATACTAAGGCCGATTCCTTGTCCCGAAGTTTTTTGGCCCATCATCCTCAGCCTTCTGACCCGTTGCCTATTGTTCCTTCTACTTCTATTCATCTTGGACTCACCCAGGATCTAGGAGCCACTATCCGACACTTCCAGAGAATCGCTCCAGTCAACAAATTATTTGTCCCGGTGCACTTAAGGAAATCTGTCCTGATGGAGGGGCATAACAACCGCTCTGCGGGTCATCCAGGAATTCTTAGAACTATCAAAGTTCTTTCTCGCTGGCTTTGGTGGCCCACCTTATCAGATGATGTGGAGACTTACGTTCGTGCCTGTCCTGAATGTGCCAGAAATAAATCTGCTAGGAACCGTCCTTCTGGTCTGTTGTTACCCTTGCCTGCTCCAAGCAGGCCTTGGATCCATCTTTCGATGGATTTTATTGTTGACCTGCCAGTATCCGCAGGACATAATACCATTTGGGTAGTCGTGGACCGATTTAGTAAGATGGCACATTTTATTTCCTTGCCCAAATTACCTAATGCCAGGACCTTGGCCACCTTGTTTCTGACTCATATTTTTTATCTCTATGGGCTTCCCGAAGACATTGTCTCGGACCGAGGATCCCAGTTTATTGCCCAATTTTGGAGGTCTTTTTGTAAATCCATCGGGATCTCTATCAGTCTGTCCTCGGCGTATCACCCACAGTCGAATGGACAGACAGAAAGAACTAACCAGGCTTTGGAACAGTTCCTACGCATCTATGAGTCTAAATTCCACGACAACTGGTCCTCTCTCTTGCCCTGGGCAGAATTTGCATACAACAATTCTTGCCATTCCGCTATACATACATCTCCGTTCTTCTGCAACCTCAGGTTTTACCCGAAATCCAACTCGTTCTCTACTGCTGTTTCTTGTGGGGATTCTGGAACACCTGCTTTTACTGCCAGGTTGAGGTCTGTCTGGAAAAAGGTGCACTCTGCAATAGGGCAAGCCTCCCAAAAATCCAAGGTCTTCGCTGACCGCCATCGTGCGCCATGTTCATTGAAAGTGGGGGATCGGGTTTGGTTGTCCACACGCAACATCAGGTTGCGACAACCTTGCAGGAAGCTGGGGCCCCGATACATTGGACCATTTCCAATCGAGAAAAAGATAAATCCAGTGGCGTTCAGGCTGAGACTACCACCTTCCTTAAAAATACCCTCAACATTCCATTGTTCTCTTCTAAAGAAAGCTACGGCTCCCAGCAAATTCAGTCAGCCTTCCTATAACAGGCCCCGGCCTTTGATTGTGAACGGAGACCAGGAATACATCATCGAAAGGATCCTTGACTCTAGGACGGTTCAAGGTCAAATTCAATTCCTAGTCCACTGGAAGAGTTACGGCCCAGAAGAGAGATGTTGGATACCACAGAGGCGTCTCCATGCTGAGAGGTTAATGAAGGAATTTTTAAAAAAATTTCCTACTAAGCCTGGATGTCGGGGTTCCTTGACTCCTCCTTCAGGGCAGACCCCGAGTTTCATTGTACTGGCTTGGGAGTTCCTAACATAGGGATAACATTTCTTAATTTTAGACTGCATGCCTGTGAGATTGTGTGCCATTTGACTGCTGTTAACTATTATCATTATTTTCATAAATTTGTAAGGCGCCACAGTGCTCCACAGCGCCAACCAAGGTACTGCGTCCCGACCTTTTTCATTTCAAAATGAAATCTAGAGACATCAAACTGTCCTATTTTAACTAGGAATATTTGTCTTCTTCCGTATTTACCTCAGTTAATCTAGGCTCAAGTGATTAATGAATGTAACAGATTTGTTTTACATCAATTAATTAACTGAGTTCATATTATTTCAGTCAGATAATCAATGCTAAATATGAGAATGGTGGAAAGTAATAAGATTAAATCTGCACAGACAAAAAAAAGGCAAGTATGCTCAGATAATCTCACATCACTGAGGATATTGTATACATAGTAATAAATGATGATAAATAATAATAATAATAATATTAATGAATGCTAGAGCCAGTGCCGATGAAGGGAAAAAAACTGCAGAGGTATTCATCCCCTCATCAAACTTACTTAGGATTAGAAAACATGTAATAGATACAAACATTGGTCAGCTGTGTATGAAGATAATTCACAATTCAAAAAATAACATCCTTACATTATTAGAGACCAGTTTGCCACTGCAAGCCAAATATCATCAGTTTGAAAAAAAATGCAGTGACAAAGAAAACAGTCAAAATCCCGACATGTAAATGTCACTGACACAGACAGTGAAAATGCAACTGTCACAATGGGATTTTTAATTTTTTTAATAAAAGTTGGTGGTTGAAACGAGGGGTGTCTTTTATTTACATTTTACATTGGTGCACTCTAGGACACAGTGGGCCCTGGTTGTCAGGGCAAGCTGGTACCTGTAGTTCCCTAAATGCCTGCATGCCCAGGTAGACATGGATATGCTGGTGCTTGTAGCACTACAAGCAACAGCATGCCCAGATTTGCTGGGACCTGTAGTTCACAAATGTAAAATAGTGTTTAATTAATTTTTATTCTTTTTTTTACATCTTTTGTACCCCACACTTACCACCCAGAGGTGTGGGAAGCTTGTGCTGTCAGCATGGGGCTGGCCCACATTTTTTTTTTGCAGACCCCGACTTCCTAGAGAATCCATCAACGTGCAGACCAGCCTGGTGCTGGTTAGCATCATGGCAGAGGGACCCCTTGCTGCGAACCCGATCGCTTTCATCATCATCACCATTTATTTATATAGCGCAACTGATTCCACAGTGCTGTACAGAGAACTCATTCACATTAGTCCCAGCCCCATTGGAAACACGAAAAAGAGAAAAAGGAAACTGTGTATCTGAGGCACTCATGGGACTCCTACAAAATGTAATAAAATATAACCTTTATTGTCTTATTTTATAAAAGAAAAAAGGGAAAAAGTCCTCTTATTGATATTGTTAATGTAATCCTCAGTAAGGTAAAGATTTGACAGCGAAATATTAAAAAAACTAAATAAAGTGAACACAAAACAAACAATGAAATATGTGAAATAAAATAGAAGTTCAACTGCTAATCTGTGTTGCTGCTCATTGTCCCCTAGATTTATATAGTATAACAATGTCCGCAAAGGGAAATAAAAGCTCAGAGGTCAATATACCTGTTAAGTGCGTATTGTCGCTAACCAATAACGATTGTCGAATCTCGATTTGTGTTTCCAATGCACAAAGATTTATTCTCTAAAAGTAGCAGTAGATATTCAAGCGAAAATTATAATAAGTACAGCCGTTACTTATCGCAGGCGCTCTGGATCCAGTGTACAGTCATTCAATCCTGAAGTCTGGGGACAAGATGTCTGAACACTAGATGAGGAGCTGCTGCTTATATGCACACAGAAATACAGTAAAACAATGCAGATGGTATAGCTTGCTTCTATTGGTCCAGGTTTCAGGAAGGTCTAAGGAGTTGTCAATCATTGGCTAGTTTAAGCTCAGGAATCCAAAGGAGGGGGTCATCTCTCCAGGGGATGAGCTCTGATCTTCCCGCCAAGATCACTCAGTCATATTAGTCCATAATTCCTTTCCTTAACATTAATAACTTGCGTATGCACTCTGCGATTCCTTCGCAGAGTGAACCGGACAGTCGCAAATGCGTAGAGGATTAGTATGATACCACAAATGACTAGATTCCTTCAACGTGTACCATATGTTTTACTGATATGCATATAATTTATATTATTACATATAAATACTACTATATTTCGACATAAATGACTATGTGTTGCAACTACCTTTAATGTGTACTATTTTACAAGTGTGAGTGTTTGTGCGAATGTATGTAAAAGACTAAATACTGTTGTTGCCACGTGTTGCAGCTGTGTACGCCCTTCCACGCCGTAGCGTGCCCTTTCACGCCGTAGCGTACCGTACGCATCTTTTCAGACAAAGACAGCCAAGTTTGCTCAATTTTAATTGAAATGACTTTATCCAATAAGCTGACTTCGACAGCTCCACCCTTTGATAGTATAATAAACTATCACCTAATCACCGTTTCAAGTTCAGGGTTATACAACACTTCTTCACATACCATGATCTCGGTGTCTTCCACCACCCTTTCTGTCTCGTTCTCAGTGTTTCTCCTAGAAGACTGTTTCCCACACTTCAACACAGTAGAAACACATTTGACAAATAAACCAATTGCTAAGATGACATCCAGTATAAGGAGAAGGAGCTTACCTACACTAGCAACCATTTCCTGTACCCACTCCCCCAGACCAAAGAACCATTTCACAAGGTTCAACCATGAGAACCAACCTGCCACCTTTTCCCCGACCTCATATAACAAAGAATTATGGTTCCTTCGAAATTCCCATTTCAGTTGCAGAATTTCATCCATCTTCCGGTCTATAACCTCCTTAGGATCATCCGTATTATTGGTGATGTACGTGCAACATTTTACACCGAACTGGGTGGCCAGTGTCACACAGTACCCACCAGTAATAGAGGTGAGATAATTTAGTACCAGTCTATGTTGCACCAACTCCTTCTTGTGCGCTTGTAGCTCCCTTCCAGTATACCTGAAAGTGTCATCATACATCTCGGTGATATTATCTATTAATTTAGCTAGGTCTTGGATATATTTAAAGTTTAATGTTCCCCGAGCGGTCCTGGTGAGATCTAGAGCAACCATAACTTTAAACCCACCGGTTTCACTAATCAATTTTGTAGCTATGGGTTCCTCACCAGGAATTATATTTCTCTTGCCACGGTGTTCATACTGTGTGTGTATGTATGGTGGTGATGTAGTCTTGTGAATACCAACCATTTCTTCATGAGTAATAGTCATGATTTCAGGAACCAGTTTAGCTAAGAAACACAAACCCTTAGAACTCCGAGTTACCCAGGAATAAGCTTTCCTCCAACAAACAAAGTACACATCATCAGGGAGTACATAAGGAACAGTATGCCCATTAATTATATCGCACAGAGTTTTGACGAAACTACCCATGCCTAGAGTCTTCATTTGCTCAAGACACGTGTCAGCATGGATGACCTTGGTGACCTTGTGAGTCTCCCTCTAAAATGAGTGTGGCGAGCCATTGTCTGATCTGATGGGTTAGCTTCCCAATTGTCCAGACGTTTTGCATGAGATATTCAGGCACAGCAAAGATCTGTCTACAGAGTATTGTCGAAGCGTTAAACTAGGGGACCTAGTGTTATTGTACCTTCCCTCTAAGGGCCTCCCACCCCTCAATTCGAGTACTTCGCAGATGTTTAATGGGAATGGCACTAGTGCTATGTTATGCTGCCCCTGTGGCACATGAGAGCACACCCAGCTGTCGGTTTGGTTTAGCACCTTACCCACCAGGGAGTGATAATCCTCCAAAGGATGCCCGCCCACATTCAGATTACCGGTGGTCTGGCATCGCTGGATGCATCTCTCTTCAACGAGGGAGTCGCAGAACTTGCAGATACAATACTCATAAGACAATAGCCCCTCACACTGCCTCCGAGTTCCTGAGCAAGCAGACCTTTTCATAACCCCCGGACCAAGCTTGATAATGGACTGCTCTGAGTATTCTAATAACTTTTCCTCTGCCTCCATCTCATCCGCATCACTACCAGAACCCTCCTCCATCCTCCATCCTCCTTCACAAAAATAGAATGTCCTAGAAAAAGTAAAAACAAGGAAAATCCTGGAACAAAAGAAAAACAAAAACCGCCACTCCATCGCTGGAAAGATAGTTCTGGGGCAACGTCTCTGGTTCAGGTGTCTCGACTACAGGCTTTAGGTCTCCCGGAACAGACAGATCTATGTCGTCGGTCTCAGTTTTATCTTGCACTTTCTCCGGATTACGGACTCTCCTGCAGTGGGTGGAATGGACCCAAGTGTCTCTCTCTGCAACCTTCAGTGATGTAGTACTGGTCAGCAGCACTTGGTACGGGCCTTCCCAACGGTCTGTTAAACAACCTGAACGTAAGAAATTGCGGATCATAACATAGTCTCCAGGTTCAACATCATGACAGTTCATTTCTGGCATACCAGGTGACAGCATTTTTAGTTTTTGTTGTTGTTGCTTTAGCTGTCTTCTCATTCTTATAAGATATTGTACAGTCACTTCATTATTACACTTCAAGTAATCTTGTGGACTCACGATCAAATGAGGTTGTCGTCCGAACAGTATCTCAAAGGGGGACAGATTAAGAGGAGGTCTAGGAGTGGTCCGAATGCTATGGAGGACCAATGGCAAAGCCTCAGGCCATGCCAACCCAGTTTCAGCCATTACCTTACCAAGCTTGTTCTTTATAGTACCATTTACTCTCGCCACCTTACCACGTGCTTGTGGTCGGTAAGGGGTGTGAAGTCTGCTACCGATTCCCATGAGTTTACACATATTTTGGAAGATATCACCAGTAAAGTGGGTACTCCTATCACTTTCACTGATTCTAGGGATACCGAACCTACATACAAAATCTTGTACAATTTTCTTTGCAGTGAACACGGCAGTATTAGTGGCTGCCGGATATGCTTCTACCCAACCGGAAAACATATCAATACACACTGACACATATTTTAGATTCTTGCACTGTGGTAATTGGATATAGTCAATTTGTATAACCTGAAAAGGTCCGTCTGTAGGAGGGATGTGGGATGGCTCAGTTGAAATAGTTTTCCCAACATTTTTCCTCAAACAAGTAAGACATGACATTGCTTTCTTACCAGCCTGAGAGGAAAATCCAGGAGCACACCAGTAGGCTCACACCAGTTTGCACATACCTTCTTTACCCAGGTGAGTCAGACCGTGTGCTGCTTCAGCCAGGCTTGGATTGTATGTTCGGGGAGCTACAGGCTTACCTTGTCCATCCCTCCAGAGGCCTGAGGACTCTTGACCTCATCCCTTCGCCTTCCAGACCGCCTTTTCCTGCAGGGAACACAAATCTTGCATTTCAATTAATTTCTGCATGTCTAATGTCTGAAAAACCATCATAGTCACAGTCGATACAGTCATAGGTTGCCCTGCTGCCCATTTAGCAGCTTAGTCTGCCCTGTTGTTGCCCAATGACACTGGGTCTTCTTCAAAGGTATGGGCTTTGCACTTTATGACGGCTACTGTTCTGGGTAACTGTATCGCTGTCAGAAGTCCTTTTATGTGTTGTGAGTGTGCCACTGGCATACCTGCTGCTGTCGTGAAGTTTCTAAGACGCCAAAGGGCCCCAAAATCATGCACTACCCCGAAGGCGTACCTAGAGTAAGTATATATATTGGCTGATTTACCCTCTGCCAACTCACACGCTCTCCTTAATGCTACTAGTTCCGCCACTTGGGCTGAGTGAGGTGGGCCAAGGGGTTCAGCTTCTACCACATCCTGATCGTCTACAACAGCGTAACCAGTACATAGCTCTCCCGTCTCTGTCTGTCTATGACAACTCCCGTCTGTATAAAACGTAAAATCTACATTTTCTAAGGGGGTGTCACGTATGTCGGGCCTTGCAGTAAAGGTCTGGTTCAGGTGTTCCATACAATCATGCGTGTCAGTACTCTTGCCTAACTCATCATCGACCAGGGTCTCCTCACCTCCCACCCTTTGTGTCTCTAGAGACACATATGGAAGGTATGTAGCTGAATTTAAGGTGCTACATCGTTTGATGGTGATGTTTGAGGGTGCCATCAGGGCTAGATCCCACTTTGTGAATCTAGCTAAAGAAACGTGTCTGTCACAGGCACTAGGAGTCTTTACCCAGGGATCACCAGGTGATGAGCTTACCAGAGCAATATAGATGGTAATATGGTACTCTGGTAGCGGGGTGATTACGGAACAGGAGACAGCAGATGATAGAGATGCTCGTGAAAAGTCTATGACTAGCAGCACTGGTAATATATATGTAGTAGTACACGAGGAACTGAATGGACAAAGGAAACGTGAGGGTAGTCAGTGGTCTGCGGTAGCAAGTTGTACCACTGCTATAGTGAAGAGGAATGTCCAACAGCAACGAGGAGGTGATGGGAGTCAGCGGTCTGCGTTTAGCAAGTTGTACCGCTGTCTAGGTGAAGGAATGGAATCCAGGTGGAGGTATCCGTGGAGTCAGTGGTCTGCGTTAGCAAGTTGTACCACTGCTATGTGAAAGGATACTGGAACAGGTGACTCAGGAAACAGGGATCAGTGGTCTGCCTCTAGCAAGTTGTACCACTGAATATATATGTGAGGAGGAGCACGGGGAGAGACTGCAATACAGAGGATACACGGGCACCCTGAACTTGATCCACGATGACATGCACAATATAGTAATGACTGAACAGCACTGCACAATAATACAAAGTCACAGGAACTATCCGGGCAAAAGATAACACAGTCAATGATGGCAATAGTCTCAGCGGATAGTAAGCTCCAGAGGAGAACAACTCAGTCCAGCAAGATATGCAATACACCAGCACAGTCAATGAGAAGTATGCATACCGTGGTTCAGGAGCAGGCTGTCAGACAGGAGTGCAGAGATACCTGAACGGCTGGAGGCCGGCAGGATGCGAAGTCCCAGGAGGGTGAAGCGGTAATCAAGTAGGTGCAGTGCACAGGTAGGTAGACCAGCAGGGATAGCAACAAATAGTCAGGAAGCAGTAGTATGTAGAACTGGACTCCTGGAGGACCCTGAAGAGTAGAGATGGTCTAGACGAGATGAAAGCAGCGAGGCGTAGATCCGATGCAGACTGGCGACTTGACACCGGCAGGAACACTGAGAAGCACGGAGAGCGGATCAGCTGCTGCAGACACGAGTAGAAGTGAGGAGTAGCAGCCAGCAGGACTCTGCAGGTACACGGAGGTAGCGGATAGAAATCAGCAGGTGCAGTAACGATGAAACACGGGAGAGTAGAGCTGAGCTGGAACTGTTGAGCACGGAGAGCAGCAGATAGGAATCAGCTGGTGCAGTCTCGATGAAACACAGGAGAGTTGAGGTGAGCTGAAGACTGTAGTGCACGGAGGCAGCGGATAGGAATCAGCTAATACAGTCACGATGAAACACAAGAGAGTTGAAGTGAGCTGAAGACTGTAGTGCACGGAGGCAGCGGATAGGAATCAGCTAATACAGTCACGATGAAACACAGGAGAGTTGAAGTGAGCTGAAGACTGTAGTGCACGGAGGCAGCGGATAGGAATCAGCTAATACAGTCACGATGAAACACAGGAGAGTTGAAGTGGTCTGGAAACCACAGGAGAGTTGAAGTGGTCTGGAAACCACAGGAATCAGCAGCGCTGAATACACGAGGAAACACAGGGACACCTTCAGAGGCTCATGGGGAATGAGACTCCAAGATCAGGCAACGAGGTATGGAACTCAGGTGCTTTAAATAGGGAGTGTTGCCTGATCAGCCAATTAACTAAAGGGAACAGGTACTGAAGGTTTGAAAGGGCTGCGCATGCGCAGACCCTCAGGATGGTGGACGGCCACGGTTCCTAAACATACGGGAAGAAGCACTCACAGTCTGGTGAGTGACAGTACCCCCCCTTTTAAAGGTGGGCACAGAACACCTGGAACCGGGCTTGTCCGGATTTTTGGAATAAAACTTCTTAAGAGGAGCTGGAGCGTTGAGATCTTCAGCTTTGATCCATGAACGCTCCTCAGGACCAAAGCCCTTCCAATGAACGAGGAAACGAAGAACTCCTCGCAAAATTTTTGCGTCCAATACATGAGTAATCTCGAAATCTTCCTCCTGATGAACTTGAACTGGCTGAGGTGCTGAAGGAGGAGCCGAGAAACGGTTGATGATGAGAGGTTTGAGCAAGGACACATGGAAGGCGTTGGAAATACGAAGATTCTTAGGAAGTAGAAGTTTGAAACAAACTGGATTTATCACTTGAATGATCCTATATGGACCAATAAAACGGGGAGCGAATTTCATAGATGGGACCTTCAAACGAATATTTTTGGTAGATAACCAGACACGATCTCCAATTTTCAGTGGTGGAATAGCCCGCCTCTTCTTATCTGCAAAAGACTTATATTTGGCAGATGTCTTCTTTAAACAGGTTTTGACCTGAGACCAAATATTTTTGAAGGTCTGACAAACAGTCTCTACAGCAGGAACTTGGGTGGGAGGGAGGGCAGGAAATTCCGGAAAAGACGGAAGGTGACCGTAAACCACCAGCACTTGACTTTTTGAAGATGACTCCTGAGATCCATCTTCAACGTCCGAGGACGTCACGAACGCCCGATGAGGAGGAAGGCGTTCAGACTGAACCTTATCGCACAGATCCGTAGATGAAGGATCCTGTGGAGGAGGACCTAGTGGAATAGACGACTGCTGTCTTTTGAATGGAACCACTTGAGAGAGACAACGATGATGACATTCAGCTCCCCAAGACGTAACTTGAGAAGAGTGCCAATCAATCTGGGGAGATTGACGTTGAAGCCATGGAAGGCCTAATACAATCGGACTTGTAGTTACAGGAAGAATTAGAAATGAAATCTCTTCATGGTGTAGCACACCAATCTGAAGCGTTACTGGGGACGTACTCTGGGTGATGAGACCATTGATGAGACGTGATCCATCTATAGCAGTCACAGTAATCAGTGTTTTCAAAGTAATCACTGGTAGGGACCATTGATTCACTAGGGATTTAGAAATGAAATTTCCTGCTGCTCCAGAATCAATCAGTGCTTGGGACTCAAAGGATTTGGTAGCAAAGGAAATCGTAACATCAAAAGCGCAGACTTTTAATTTCGTAGAACAAGGAGAGGACTCCAGAAACCCTAACCTTATCTCCCCAGTATTGGTTAGAGCCCGGCATTTCCTGGGACAAGAATTGAGCATATGCGTGGAATCAGCACAATAGATACAAAGTCTATTCTTTATTCTTCGGTCCCTCTCCTCTAAAGTTAATTTGGAGCGACCTATCTCCATGGGTATCACCGGAGATGAAACTGGGTGAAATTGAGGTACCGAGCGGAGAGGCGCTTTGAAAGAAGCTACTTTTTCAGAATCATTCTCACGAAACCTCATATCCACACGAAGGCAAAGGAAAATCAAGTCATCCAAAGAGGAGGGTACTTCTTGTGAGGTCAGTGCGTTTTTAATTTTATCGGAGAGCCCCTGCCAGAAGGCGGCAATTAACGCTTCAGTGTTCCACTGAAGTTCAGAGGCTAGAATCCTAAATTGAATGACGTACTGGCTTACTGAACGAGAACCCTGACGTAGACGGAGGATGCTGGATGCAGCAGAGATGACACGACCTGGTTCATCGAATACACTTCGGAACGTGGAAATAAATTTGGCACTATCCTGTAATAATGGGTCATTTCTTTCCCACAGAGGGGAAGCCCATGCGAGAGCTTGTCCAGAAAACAATGAAATAAGATAGGCCACTCTGGAACGATGGGTAGAAAAAATTTGAGGTTGGAGCTCAAAATGAACAGAGCATTGAGTAAGAAAACCCCTACATGTTTTGGGGTCTCCATCATACTTTGACGGAGTAGGCAGGTGAAGCGTGGAAGCCGTAGACACCTGGGATGGCACTGGGGAAACAGAGGAAGGCACAGGAGCATCAACAGTAGTTGTGGCATCTTGCACAGACGTTTTTTGGGAGGCTAACGCCTGGTAACACCGCAGTAAATGCCGTTGGCGAACTTCCTGTTGCTCAATACGGGTAACCTGATGCCGCAGCATCTCTTTAGCTGTAGGTTCCGAATCTGGGTCTGTCATGGCCTGATCTTACTGTCACGGGCACTAGGAGTCTTTACCCAGGGATCACCAGGTGATGAGCTTACCAGAGCAGTATAGATGGTAATATGGTACTCTGGTAGCGGGGTGATCACGGAACAGGAGACAGCAGATGATAGAGATGCTCGTGAAAAGTCTATGACTAGCAGCACTGGTAATATATATGTAGTAGTACACGAGGAACTGAATGGACAAAGGAAACGTGAGGGTAGTCAGTGGTCTGCGGTAGCAAGTTGTACCACTGCTATAGTGAAGAGGAATGTCCAACAGCAACGAGGAGGTGATGGGAGTCAGCGGTCTGCGTTTAGCAAGTTGTACCGCTGTATAGGTGAAGGAATGGAATCCAGGTGGAGGTATCCGGGGAGTCAGTGGTCTGCGTTAGCAAGTTGTACCACTGCTATGTGAAAGGATACTGGAACAGGTGACTCAGGAAACAGGGATCAGTGGTCTGCCTCTAGCAAGTTGTACCACTGAATATATATGTGAGGAGGAGCACGGGGAGAGACTGCAATACAGAGGATACACGGGCACCCTGAACTTGATCCACGATGACATGCACAATATAGTAATGACTGAACAGCACTGCACAATAATACAAAGTCACAGGAACTATCCGGGCAAAAGATAACAAAGTCAATGATGGCAATAGTCTCAGCGGATAGTAAGCTCCAGAGGAGAACAACTCAGTCCAGCAAGATATGCAATACACCAGCACAGTCAATGAGAAGTATGCATACCGTGGTTCAGGAGCAGGCTGTCAGACAGGAGTGCAGAGATACCTGAACGGCTGGAGGCCGTCAGGATGCGAAGTCCCAGGAGGGTGAAGCGGTAATCAAGTAGGTGCAGCGCACAGGTAGGTAGACCAGCAGGGATAGCAACAAATAGTCAGGAAGCAGTAGTATGTAGAACTGGACTCCTGGAGGACCCTGAAGAGTAGAGATGGTCTAGACGAGATGAAAGCAGCGAGGCGTAGATCCGATGCAGACTGGCGACTTGACACCGGCAGGAACACTGAGAAGCACGGAGAGCGGATCAGCTGCTGCAGACACGAGTAGAAGTGAGGAGTAGCAGCCAGCAGGACTCTGCAGGTACACGGAGGTAGCGGATAGAAATCAGCAGGTGCAGTAACGATGAAACACGGGAGAGTAGAGCTGAGCTGGAACTGTTGAGCACGGAGAGCAGCAGATAGGAATCAGCTGGTGCAGTCTCGATGAAACACAGGAGAGTTGAGGTGAGCTGAAGACTGTAGTGCACGGAGGCAGTGGATAGAAATCAGCTAATACAGTCACGATGAAACACAGGAGAGTTGAAGTGAGCTGAAGACTGTAGTGCACGGAGGCAGCGGATAGGAATCAGCTAATACAGTCACGATGAAACACAGGAGAGTTGAAGTGAGCTGAAGACTGTAGTGCACGGAGGCAGCGGATAGGAATCAGCTAATACAGTCACGATGAAACACAGGAGAGTTGAAGTGGTCTGGAAACCACAGGAGAGTTGAAGTGGTCTGGAAACCACAGGAATCAGCAGCGCTGAATACACGAGGAAACACAGGGACACCTTCAGAGGCTCATGGGGAATGAGACTCCAAGATCAGGCAACGAGGTATGGAACTCAGGTGCTTTAAATAGGGAGTGTTGCCTGATCAGCCAATTAACTAAAGGGAACAGGTACTGAAGGTTTGAAAGGGCTGCGTATGCGCAGACCCTCAGGATGGTGGACGGCCACGGTTCCTAAACATACGGGAAGAAGCACTCACAGTCTGGTGAGTGACAGTGTCTGGTTTGGGCTGAATTTAACAGAGCTGATACAGCATGGGGTGTATAGACAGTTGAATTATGTCTTAATACTACGTCCTCGCTCTTACTTACCAGAAGAGCAGTTGCTGCTACGCTTCTGAGACCTGTTGGGAGTGATCTTGCCACAGTGTCTAATTGTGCACTGTAGTATGCTACCGGTCTGCTAGCGTCACCATGTTTCTGTGTAAGGACACCTGCTGCACAACCATCAGCTTCCGTACAGTATAGCTCAAAAGGCTTTTCATAATCAGGTATTCCCAAAGCAGGTGCTCTAGTCAGACTATCTTTAAGATTGAAGAACGCTTGCTCTGACTCTTCTGTGTGTACAACACGTTCTGGTTTTGAGGAAGAGACTAGCTCCTGCAATGGTAATGCCAGAATAGAAAAACCTGGGATCCAGGATCTACAGTATCGACACATCCCCAGGAAAGTACGAATCTGCTTCTGGCTCTGTGTCAGAGTCATGTGTTGTATGGCCTCAATCCTGTCGGTTTTCAGGTGTCTTAGCCCCTTGGTGAGGCAGTGTCCTAAGTATTTGACCTTAGTCTGACATGGCTGTAATTTATCCTTTGCCACCTTGGGCCCTGTTTGTGAGAGATGGAGCAACAACAATTTAGTATCATGTAAACATGACATAAAAGAATCAGAGCACAGCAACAAATCGTCCACATATTGAATTAGAACAGACCCATTGTGGGGTTGAAAGGATTGCAAACAGTCATGTAAGGCTTGGGAGAAAATACTGGGGCTGTCAATGAACCCCTGGGGTAGTCTGGTCCATGTGTATTGCACTCCCCGGTAGGAGAATGCAAAAAGGTATTGGCAGTCAGGGTGAAGAGGGAATGAGAAGAAGGCAGAACATAGATCAATGACAGTAAAATGACAAGCAGACGATGGAATCTGCATGAGGATGACAGCTGGATTCGGCACAACGGGGAATTTGCTCTCAACAACTTTATTAATTTTCCTTAAGTCCTGGACTAATCTATAGCCCCTCCCCCCATTTTTCTTCACAGGGAAAATGGGACTATTTTCTGTGCTCGATGTACGAATTAAAATCCCTTGTTGTAACAGCCTTTCAATAACAGGATATACCCCTAGTTCCACCTCTGGTTTTAATGGATACTGTGGGATTTTTGGAGCTATCCTACCACTCTTTATATTTACTATGACAGGGGCTACATTTGCCATCAGTCCAGTGTCCTGTCCATCTCTGGTCCATAGTGAACCTGGTATTTCCAGCAACATCCCCTTTACTTGAGATGGACTTGGTTCTATAACAGTAGAGTGTAACATTAACCTTTGAAGGGTGTCTAATATGTCCTGTACCTCATGAGCGACCTTCTCGGGTATATCTAGGAACACACCATCTGAAGTACAGTATATGACACATCCCATTTTACATAACAAGTCTCTCCCTAGCAAGTTAGTAAGAGCCGCTGCAGCCAAGAGAAACGAATGCTTGGTATGCAGAGGCCCGATAGTAACTTCAGCGGGTTGAGTTAGAGGATAATGTAACACTCTTCCCGTTACCCCCATAGCTGGAATAGTTTTACTGGTCACCTGTAGATTAAAAGGAGAGGTTATCACAGATCTGGCCGCCTCTGTATCTACAAGAAAAGTTTGTTTCCTACCAGCTATGTCAACTATCATTGTTGGTTCTTCTCTCTGACTCTCAGTTAACCTCACTGGCTGTAGACTACAGGTATGACCTGACCCCTAGCGCTGACTATTGCTTTCCCGTGCAGCATTTGCTGCTGTAACATGCGCGGGCAGGTGTGAGTGTTCTAGTCTATGTGAATCCCTCCTTGGAAAATATCTATGTGACCCTTCATTAGGATTATACCTTCCCTTTGTACAATCTTTTCTCATATGTCCTTCTTCGTTGCAATTATAACATCTCAACATTCTGCATTTCCTGTTATGTGGGTTATATGCTGGTGGTCGTGTATGCATTCCCTCTAATGCTTGTATACTCACCGTCATCAACTTGTCACTCTTTTCTTCCCTTTTCCTAAAAATATTTTTGTCATGTTCCACAGCAATTTCTCTAAGAGAATCTACCGTGCTGCCTCTCCAACCAGGGGTTGAGGTTTGTACTCTTGTTTTTAGATTTTCCTTTAAACCATCCATCAGTACTGTTACCGCTACTTCCCTATGATGTGGGTTCTCCCTTATATCTGATACCCCAGTAAACTGTGTCATTGATGCAAGAGCTCTACCAAAATAGTCCGCTGCAGTTTCACTATCTTTTTGTTTTATGGTGAAAATCTTACTCCAATTTACCACTACTGGAAAATAGATGGCTAAATGTTTGACAATTTGTTCTATATTCACTTGGTTAATCTCATTAGTCAAGGTGTCATCTTCGTCCAACAAACAATCTTTAATAAATTTTTGTATGTCAGTATTGGGAGGAAGACACGCCCTCAACACTACACGCCAATCCTTATTGGTTGGTTCGTGTGCATTTCCTAAGTCTTTAACAAATTTCTGACACTTAGCCAACTCCTTTCTAGGGTCTGGGAATTCAGTCATAATGGAATGTAATTCTGATCTAGTCCAGGGACAATGCATTGTAACATTCTTTAAAGGGACTACACCATCCTTATCCGCTTTCCCATTGGGAACTGATATTGTGCGGACTTGGTACGCACCCACTGGTTCACTGGCTCCAGAAGTCACTACCGGATCTGCTGTTTCAAGACTTAGAACGCTATCACTCCTAGTGATCACACTACTCTCACCTATCTCAGCCATTGCTCCTTTCCCATACTTACGCTGAACCTCTAGCATATTAACAGCATGAGCAATGGCCGAAATCACAGTGGGTTCAACTTCAGATACACTTGTTTTAAACTGACTTAAAACAGGATATAACTTAGTAATTTCTCTTTTTTCAGTTTTAATAACGGCTGTACTTACCCCTCCAGCCACATAAGGTGGCGGAAGCGCGCTTGCGCTGAGTTCGCCACGCTTCTCAATGGCTACTTCCGCTTTTCGCCACGCCTACTTCCGCTGTGCATTCGCTGCTCTGCCACGTGTTACCTTCCATTTGCCACAATTTTAAACAATCATTATGTCTATTTCTCTTTTTCGTTGACTTAATCAACCATACTTTATCTTTTACAGTATTTAGTACCTCTGCATTAAAACTCCCTATTGTTGGGAAAGGCCTATCACAATCTTTGGTCATCTTGACCCACGTGTCGCAATACGCAGTTGCGTATGCACCATATTTCTTACACATGAGAAATCTTGCTGAACCAATAGGACCTTCCTTAGGCAGTACCTTGGCCTTCTCTAGCGTTTGCTTAGCACCCATGTTGAACAATAGGGTCCCAGAAATATTACAATATCCTGCCACAAAATAGGGTTCTAGAAATAACACAATATCCTGCCACTAATTTTAACACTACCGCTAGAGATATTTTACCGGCCCGTGGACGTATTTGCTACAAGCCGCTTCCTCACGTATTGAACGAGGACCCCTAATACAGAAATATCAATGCGGACTAAAGGGCTATCAGATCCCTGATCACCCCTGACTCTCCAACAAAATCTGTTGAGTTTATTACAACTGGCAGCATCCGGTAAAGTCAATTACCAGCCTTACCAATGTAATTCCTCCCCGTTACTCCCAAGTCACAATGACGGCTTTCCTTGCCGTGCGGTGCAATCGCAATGCTTAAAGGTTATCAGTAAGCGATGCGATTACCTTTGGGTTTACATCGCGAAAACTAGCTTAGTTTCCGCCCCTGGTATACCTGCCTTGTATACCGTACACCAGTTGGGCACCTGCCTCGTCAGACAGCAACTGACACTCTATTTAACAATAGATAAAAAACCTTAGTGTATTTAAAGTCAACAAATCACACGACATACACCTTTTCTGCGCAGAAAATCAAAGTTCCCAACAATAGTAATAATGTCCCAGAGGTTTTCACAAGTAATTATACTATGCACATATAATAAGTATTAAAACGATTGTTTAACCACGTGGAAAATCTACCGGAAGTACGCGTACGCACAGCAGGAAATACACATACGCTAAGCAATGCAATACAGTTAAAACGCACAATTACAGTAAAAAGAAACAGTTTTCTCTTTTGTCCCTAGGTTCTAGTTAGCGTGCCCTAGACAATGCAAAACGGACATTCTGTTTCACAACACAGAGTAAAATTTAGGTTTTGAACACATTGCGTTCTTACCTGTATATGACGCATCTCCACCCTTTGTTGCGGAACCGGAATCCGTTGGTCTTGCGTATCGTCCGGCAATGAAACCTCCAAAGCTCACGAGCCCCCAAATTGTTAAGTGTGTATTGTCGCTAACCAATAACAATTGTCGAATCTCGATTTGTTTCCAACGCACAAAGATTTATTCTCTAAAAGTAGCAGTAGATATTCAAGCGAAAATTATAATAAGTACAGCCGTTACTTATCGCAGGCGCTCTGGATCCAGTGTACAGTCATTCAATCCTGAAGTCTGGGGACAAGATGTCTGAACACTAGATGAGGAGCTGCTGCTTATATGCACACAGAAATACAGTAAAACAATGCAGATGGTATAGCTTGCTTCTATTGGTTCAGGTTTCAGGAAGGTCCAAGAAGTTGTCAATCATTGGCTAGTTTAAGCTCAGGAATCCAAAGGAGGGGGTCATCTCTCCAGGGGATGAGCTCTGATCTTCCCGCCAAGATTACTTAGTCATAATAGTCCTCCTTTCCTTAACATTAATAACTTGCGTATGCACTCTGCGATTCCTTCGCAGAGTGAACCGGACAGTCGCAAATGCGTAGAGGATTAGTATGATACCACACATGACTAGATTCCTTCAACGTGTACCATGTTTTACTAATATGCATATAATTTATATTATTACATATAAATACTACTATATTTCGACATAAATGACTATGTGTTGCAACTACCTTTAATGTGTACTATTTTACAAGTGTGAGTGTTTGTGCGAATGTATGTAAAAGACTAAATACTGTTGTTGCCACGTGTTGCAGCTGCGTACGCCCTTCCACGCCGTAGCATGCCCTTTCACGCCGTAGCGTACCGTACGCATCTTTTCAGACAAAGACAACCAAGTTTGCTCGATTTTAATTGAAATGACTTTATCCAATAAGCTGACTTCGACATACCCAGGACTCCTTATGTTATACCAAATAGCATAAGGGTCCAATAATGATATATGTACAGAATAATCCCCTACTTTTGAGGTTAAAGAATACAGTCTGCATGAATCTAATGCCCTCAATGTAGTGTTAACAATATCGTCTTATCCAGACCCATAAAAATGCCATGATTCATGTAGAAATGTGTTATGGCTGTTCCCTGATTCCATCATAGTGACCCTTATAATTATTTAATTTATTATTATTATGAGTGCCTCAGATACGCAGTTTCCTTTTTCTCTTTTTCGTGTTTCTAATTAATAATACTGTGTGAGTGCACCATCCCTGGTTGACAGTTATCATTAGTGATATAAGTAACACAAAATAAATGACATTACTGTGTTACTAGTATACGGGGGAGGACCTATCCAGTGCGGTTCACATTTGTTTAATATCCTGCCCCATTGGAGCTTACAGTCTAAATTCCCTAACAAACACACACAGACTAGGGTCAATTTTGATAGCAGCCAATTAACCTACAAGTATGTTTTTGGAGTGTGGGAGGAAACCGGAGCACCCGGAGGAAACCCACGCAAACACGGGGAGAACATACAAACTCCACACAGATAAGGCCATGGTCGGGAATTGAACTTATAACCCCAGCGCTGTGAGGCAGAAGTGCTAACCACTTATCCACCGTGCTGCCCCACGCAGTTTTAATGCCAGAATTTTCCCTGTCGGCAACCACAATGTTGATATTTTATCTGTGTCAATGACATTTACACGTCAGTATTTTGACTGTTGGTATTTTTATCAAACAATAAAAATAGATTCAGGCGCTACAATAGTCAACACTATTGAAATTGTGGTAGAAATAAATGCATTTAGAGAAATGGGCAAGGTCTAGCCCACCACAAGATATACAAGGACAAACAAATCCAGCGCAGATTATTTCTCCAAAGAAAAAATAGGACCAACCAGCATGTAGAAATATATAGAACGATTTAATTTAAAAGATATTTGAAAATATCACACATTGGCATATTAAAATTCACATATAAAATAACTATAGAATCATTATAGATAATATGGGTAATTTATAGAAACATAACTTAATCTTGAAGGAACCAATTGATCAAACATGTAAGATGCAGAACTTCCAATGTAATGGTTATGTATATAGATGGAACAAAATCCCTATTAATCAAACAAATGGGAAGATATTCACCCAGGTAATAGAGTACTCAATACAATAAGCCATATAAAAAGGCTAAGAGTAGCTGGATCCAATGTTCGGAAGATGGTGTTAATAAGCTCTAAGGCATATATATCATCAAAAGCTGTTATATGTATGAGGAATTCCGTCACACTATAAAATGAACTTGTTGTATATAGCGCAACATGAAAAACAAATTTCACATCGGAGAAATTCCGCAATGTCCTCCAAATGAGATTGTGCCGTGTGTAAATATAAATAAAGTCCTTGTAGACAAACACACTTACGGACTCCCCGCTGGATATAGACAAAGTTATTTGTTATCAAACACACTCACGGACTTCCCGCTGGGTGTAAACAAAGTCCTATGGACACATGGACTCACGGACTCCCCGCTGGATGTTAGATGTCAGTAATCCTATTATGCGGTGGTCATGTGATCTTCAGGTGCACACCGGATAAAAGTCCGTCCGGATCCTCAGGAATAATAGAAAAGTTCCTATGGAACGGTTCTCGAGTAAGGGATAAAATACGAATTACACCTAGGTATTCCAAATTTCCACTATGTGGATGGAAATATGCATCAACTGCATAGATGGCTTGACTTGGCTGACGCGTTTCGTCTGTATGACAGACTTTTTCAAAGCAATAAGTTGGTATTTTTATGTATTATTTCCAGCTGTATTTTGACCACCGGAAAATCGTACCCAACTCATGTGTAGTATGTGCACAAAGGGTCAATCCCCAGGGAATAAAGATCAGAATAAAGACAGTCATCCAACATATGGAAAGGCATCAAACTCCTTTTGGAAGAAACTTCCCGAACTTGACAAACCAGACAACAGTTTCAAAAATAAAAACGATTAATAGTAGTGAGGGTGGTGATGTACATGTTGATCGGTATGGGACTAAAGATGCACCTGATAATGATGATTGTGATGTGCAAAGTGTACTGTATGTTTCAGTCATCCTCACTTAATGCTTGTACTAATTTCACGGGAAAATTCCAAACCAGCCTGTGTGGCCTCCAGCCATCACAACTGCGGAATAAAGAGACAAAACAGAGGAATAAATGACAACATGCAAAATATGTAAACATAATAAAAATATATTTGGAGGTAATTAAAAAATATATAATATTCTTTGGATATCTTCCTTCAATAAAGTTGCAAGTCTAGAAAGCTGCAATGTTTGTTTAATCTATCTTCTTCCCCAATCAAAAAAATGTAAACAACAATATATACTGTATATATAACAAATCCCCATGCAGAAATTAAAATTAATAATAAGTATTGCAGTAACAGGAAAAAAAATTACATAAAAAAACATTGGCAATTATTCAATTATTAAATAATCCCAAATTCAGATGTCTTAGAAAAGCTTTAGCATGCAATAATAATAAAACTACTAAACCTTACTTAATTAAACATACTATGAAAGAAAATGCTACAACTTTGTTATAACGAGAAAGTTCACCCCAATGTGACTAAAAGACTCCAATCTTGATTCCTAAATCAAGTGCTAAATTGTGATCCCCCCCAAATAATAAATGATTCACTA
The DNA here is from genome assembly GCF_038048845.1 of Mixophyes fleayi. Lineage (NCBI taxonomy): Eukaryota > Metazoa > Chordata > Amphibia > Anura > Limnodynastidae > Mixophyes > Mixophyes fleayi. The sequence goes on along the minus strand of NC_134402.1, from coordinate 284,794,473 downwards.
ATATAAGACCATAGAACCATAGAACACTAGGTTGGCATGTTAGGGTCCATCCCAAATATAGCTGTGTTCAAAAGTGGCTCATAGATAAATTAAAATAATGTATAATATTCGCTCAAGAGGGAAAAAAAACTCCGGCACACACAACAGGCAAGTATCCCAATAAATGGAGAAATTTGACCATGAATGTACCCAAAACTAGAATCACAAATACCAAATAGGTTGAAAAATCGTTATCTACTCGCCAATGCAGCTGGTTCAGGGCCTATTGCAGACCCTAATCATAAATACCAAAAAAGAAAAAAGAACCGCGCTGTGGAGAGTAGAGTAAAATGCATGTAATGAGTCACACTTGAAGGACAAGGATTGGTTCAATAAAAACAATTTATTATACTACAATCAATAACACACAAAAATAAATAACATAAATAAAACATAAGATGGATGTAAAATGGAGCAAGTTCCCAATGGGCTGATAGGTTAATCAAATATTGCTCAGTTTGTGGAACCTCACTGATAAAACATACCAAACTATTCAAGGAATCCTCTAAGGGCCATTAGAGAAAAGTAATCTCAAAATTCAAAATCAGTCCACTGGAGTAACAATTCCTAGATGCAGTTCACTGATGTTAGTAGGTATGAGTATTATAGATGCTTATAAATATTGAAGATATATTCCGGATAGAGGTTTCAGATCTAATGGACTCCCATATTCATGGGGTTATCAGTTCACATGCCAATAATGAGGAAGGAAGAAGAACATATACTCTTACCGGTAAGAAGTCTTATTGAGTGTATCTTCCGGAGGAATCAATCATACCTCATCAGCAGTATCGCTGTGGTAGTCATCCGTTGCAAGACGGTTAAACAGTACATCGGAGCTTGCATCCCCAGGTAAGGTCAAGAACTTTTTCAAAACTGTTCACAAAACCCCATACTCTCCTCTTATATACTCAAAACTTAAAGGTAGCCATATCTCTCATTGGTTAATTTGACTTCTCAAGTGTAACACACCTGGGGGTAAATGTATTATGGTCCGATTTTTTTCAACTCGCCGGAAATCGGCGAGTTGACAGCTAAAATTTAAAGCGTCGCTGGCTTGTAAAGGCAGGGTTGCCTTTACAAGCCAGCGCCGCTTTAAATTTTAGCTGTCAACTCACCGATTTCCGGCGAGTTGAAAAAATCGGAGTATTTGGTAACTATTAATGATTGCAGCCCGTCGCTGCCTGGCTTGATCCTCAGATTTAAAACACATAAATAAAAATAAAATGTGTGTATAAAATATATAGTATCAATAAAACAAATATAAAATATATATAATAATAATAATAATAATAATAAATAAATAAGTTAAAAGACAGAACCAATCCTTCTCAATATTAATTACCATTCTGAACATATTTAAATGGCAACAATTTCATTAAAAAAACTACTATACGAGAAAGGCCACAATTATTAAATAGCATCAAAATAATTTATAACTAAATAATACACTAATAGACTTAAACAAACATAAAAATAAAAATTAAATGACATAAATATATCAAAGCCAAAAACTAAAACATATAAAAATAAATACAAACTAATAAAAACTTACATAATAACAATATTAATATAAACATTATTGTTATGAATATTCATAATCAAATATCCTTCAGATCCATTTAGTTTAAACAATTATGATCCAGAGCTTCATTTAGACCTTTAGGACATAATGTAGCCAATTTTAGTATCCACGCTGACTCACATAGACATAGTTTGGTGAATCTATCACCCCTTCTTATGGTTCTACTAATAATGTTTACACCCACTAGTTTCAAACCATTAGGATTACCATCATTTATGAATTTTGAGAAGGTGATTAAAAATATCACTCCCCCAGCTACTACTCTGCCAACAAGATCCTTCAGTTCTGCTTGGAAGCTAGGAGATCAATCTTGAGGGGCTGGTATAAGGAGGCATCTCCCAATTGCCTCAAAGCTTCATTAACATATATAAATTAGCAAAGTTGATGGTAAATCTAGTGCCCATGGCCGTACCCAACACCTGAAGATAGTATTGTGTATCAAATAGAAAATAACTGTGAAATAAAATAAAACTGATTGCATCAAGTAGAAATTCACATTGCCTCTCTGAGGTCCTCCCGTTCTCAAGGAAATATTTTGCCACAGTTCTTACTCCAGAATCATGCAGAATATTAGTATACACAGCTTGAACATGTAGGGATAGACAGCCATGCATATTTTACCAATATGAAACTCCCAAAATGTTTTGAATATGCATAGTATGGTATTCTGAAACTTTTACAGTTTCATTAAGTTATTAATTATTAAGTTATTTATTAAATATCTGACCCTATAATTTCAATGTACTGTGAATAGGTAAAGACTGCTTATAATGAATTGATTTTTTTAAAAATATAATTTAAGCAAAATAACAAAATGGCCTAATGACTGTATAAACTGAATACAAGTGCCCTTTAAGGTGACTGGAGAGTCTTATGCAAAAACACCCAGCTGATTCAATGTGAATATATGTTTCTTTTTGGTATTACAAAGGCTTTTGCATTGTTATAAGCAATTATGATCTATTTTTCATAATAAAAAACAGATTTTGAATGTTTGTTCATATAGCTATAGAGCTTCACATTCAGAAGTCAGTATAATAATGCAGGTGGTTACTAATGAAAGAGATTTACATAGTAAAAGCTTCACTGGCTGTCTTCTTCTACAAAAGACTAGGGAATGGTTACTTTTACAGTCTTGAAAAATATTCTTAAAAATATACTTAAATATACATATACTGACATAGCAAGCTGAATCACAGAGAGTGTGCAGAGGAATGGAAATTTAAACTACCAAACCTACATACTGCCAGATATAATGAGGATTGCAGACCGGTGTCAGGCGCCGTCCCGCTGTCTCTCCGGGACGGTTGCCTGCATATCTTCCCCGCGCGTCTCGTTGCCAGACAACCAGACGCGGAACTTCCGGCCACCCGGCCGTCTGCGCATCCCGTTGCTAGGCAATGGGAAGCTACTCATAACCTCCGGCGGCGGCTGATGACAGCGCAGCTGCCCCCTCTCCATTCATTGGCTGTCCAGTCTTTATAAGGCATATCCTGTCTAACCTCTAGTATCAGAGTATCAGGTCTCATTGCTTGCTCCAGCGTTCCTGTACATTTGCCTTGTCTTGACTATCCAGGCTTCCAGTGCCCTTTCTACCTGGACCGTTTGACCTCTCTTTTGGATTTCCCTATTGTATCGCATTACCAGACTGTTACCGACCCGGCTTGTCTCACCATTCTTCTGGATACTCCTAGTGTACCTTGGTTGCCAGGATTGTTACCGACCCAGCTTGTCTGACCATTCTTCTCACGTACCTCACTATCCGACTTGGGGAAGGATCACGACCTGCGTGTCTCCTGCAGCAGAGTCCATACTGGTGAATACCAGGGGCACGTTAGATTTCACACCTTCCTTCAAGTAGCGCCAACGCTAGCAGGTACGCAACATACAGTTGTGACAGTATACTCTGGACATGAATACGGAGGGGTCTGGTGAACCGTCTGCCTGAGACCTCCTTCTTCACCTTGCCCAGTGGGTTGAACAACAGGAGGCGGCCCAGGCACACCTGCTCCAGTGTGTCCAAGGAATCGCCACCCGCTTTGATGTCTTACAAGGCTCCCTGCCTGCTACCCCAGCTATAACCTCCTCCGCGGCAGCATCCTCTAGTGTGGTCACTGTTTCCACGGCCGTTTCCAGCCTGCACATTCCAGCCCCAGAAAAGTTTGATGGAGATCCCAAACGATGCAGGGGCTTCCTGAACCAATGTGCCATTCAGTTCGAGTGTAACCACAGGGAATTTCCCTCTGAAGGGACCAAAGTGGCTTTCATAATCTCTCTCTTGAGTGGTCAAGCCCTTGCCTGGACCTCTCCCCTATGGGAACGGAATGATCTTCTTCTAATAATATACAAAAATATAATAACCATATTAGTTCCTAATAGCAGTCAGACAATGAGAGAGAAGAAAACCCATCATCTCAGAAATCTACTGCAGGTTTCTCAAGATGAAAGAAACCTTGCTACCACACCCCCACTCTTGTCAATTCAGTTGATATTTGCAACTCAGAATATCCATGTAACTGTATCACAGCTGAAGTGGTGTGTGCTCTATGCAGGTCATAAGTGGGTTTATTTTCAAGCAAGATAAGATAAAGTAAAGTAAGAAGCTGGGGAAAAGGAAAAGAGAGGTGGTCGGAGATAAGGGAAACCAGAGCTACCCACTTTCTTTCAAAAAACAAGATCTCAGGCAAACACTCCTGGCTCACTTAGCTCAGTAATACTTTGTATCTTTCCTAACTTTTAAAACCAAGTCAGTGAAACCAACTTGTCGAAGAAGGAAGCGCTGCCTCTTGCTATAAGCATGAGATTTCCAGATTTCACTGATTTTGTCTGTCCATAATTTAATCTGTAGATTTATCAAATGTCATCACAAAACCGGAATAGCATTAAGTAAGTAAATGAGGAAGGAATTTTATATGCACCAATCTTGTAGTTGTGGGGTAATAAGAAAAAAGCTGGCTCATCAAACACCTCGGGCTTTGGATGCAAATGGGTTCAAACTTGACATCAGCCTCAATGCTGTTACTTCCTTTCCCCCAAATATATTCAGCTCAGGAAAAGATTGATACCATGGTCAGTAGTAAAACAAGAGGAACCGTAATAAAGAAAGGAAAGAAAATTCCAGTAAACTGGAGTATCTTTCATAAGCTACATTAGGCCTAGAAGTAAGGCTAGGTACAAACTAGAGGTCCGATATCGCATTAGTGTGTATGCTCCAATGCTCAAGTTTTATCATTCCAAAGCACGTCATATTGTTTCATTTGATTTCATAAATAGACTAAAAATCTCTATAACGGATGGAACGATGTTGGGTAAATTTTGAAGTGTGTATGCACTCACGACCAGCAGTGTAGGCAGATCTCCATAAAGTTTACAGAGTCACGACCTTTTCAGCCGATAGTTATGACAGATGAAGAACACAGATCTAAAGGTAAATCTTGAAAAACGTGTATAGTGTGTACGCAGGAATCGGCATGCCGATCAGGACTTTCAGTCGTTGGTAACATCGTTAACAATATCGCATTGGGAGAAATTTTCTGTAGTGTTTATCCAGCCTAACAAACTAGGCATAGAGAAAAGAAGTAAGGAAGTTTGCCCTTTGTAGAAAGCACACTTCAAGTTTAAGATTTTAATCATTGAGATTCAATAGAGCCTCTAGCAATGAAGCTCCTATCAACAGCACTAAAAGCAAGTTATTTTTCCAAGACAATTGGATTTCCAATTTTTGTACAAAGCTTTGTTCAATTAAATTTCCTGCAGCACCCAAATCCAGGAAGACAGAGTAGGACAGTTGTTTTCACCAAAAGATAATTGACTGAAACTTTGAAGAAATGCTGTGCAAGTTTCTTTTTCTCAATGTTAGCAAGCAAGGGTTACCATTGGAGTGCACTATTCTTCTCACAAGACCCGACTGTCATAGTGTTTGTCAGGCCAATGTCCAGGAGGAATCCTCTGCTCAAAAATGCCAATTAAGGGTTGCAACAGAGCAGTCACTGTGCAGTGAGCCCCATGCTCAGTTAACAATGTATTGCATCTTTGTAATTTCATGTGTGATCGGCAAAAGGGAATAGCCTAATGTCCTTCTGCTGGTAATTAACTACCAGCACCTGAGGCTTATTATTACCACAGGCTTAGGCTTATGTAAGCAGCTTCCCATAAACAACACCTGCCCAGTTCAATGAGCCTTGTTTCTGTGAACTCATTCTGAATCTGGAACCTTCCTGGCTGTTTTCCTGTGCTTTGATCCCTGGCTCTTGAACGACTACCCATCTGGCTCCTGACCTCTCCCCTCAAATGAACTCTCTGGCTTTTGGCACTTGGACTACCTTCTCTGGCTCTTAACCCCTTGCTCTCGGAGGACCTCTCTAGACCTGGACTCCTGGCTATTCCTTGACTTTGTATACCAGAGATCTCAACCCATCCTCTGTACTTAAAGTTACAGTACACCTATTTAACTGTAAATTGATCTTACCATTGAAGTCCATCAAAGCCCTATACAAATATCATAAATTCTGACACCTATATTTACAGCATACTTATTTGTGTAACAACCTGAGATATAGGAGTCTTGGAGATGCTGAAAACACTTGACCGGGTTTGTGAAAGACCTCAATGCTGAAATAAAGGAGGAAAATTCCAAAGAATGAGGTAATTTGTTTTCTACAAATGAGAAGACCAGGCAAGGGTCTGACCAGACAAGAATGAGATGATGAACGCTACTTTAGCCCATTCAAAGATTGAATTGATTGGTAGTAGCTCAAAATGTATTAAAAACTGATATTGCAAACTCCTGCAGGGCACTCTTATAACATAGCAACAATGTGCTAGAGGAATATGCAGGTTAGGTTTCGACTTTAAACCACAATAATGGAAGGACCTGGAGAGGCCTGCAATGCATCCATGCAGTAATAAGTGTCACACTACTGGCCAAGTACTGGGCATATTGCTACTGCTGAACATATAAAGACTGCAGAGTTTAGTATTGCATATATAACCACTCCTGGACAAATACTGGGTATATCAGTGTTCTCCCCAGGACCTATTTCACAGGTGCTCTGTCCACCTATTTTTACTCACCACCCGGCTCTTTCCAACGGTGAACATTACCACTCGTGGGTACCAATACCATCTAAACTAGGGGGGCCTAGACCAAGCACTGCTCCCTGCACATTTATGATGATATAGACAGCATCATGACTTCATTAGGTTACATCCACGACACTGTTAGCTGAGGAACCTACAGAAGCCAGTTGAAAAAGCTGAGCAGGGCCCAAAGGATAGTTAAGGGAAAAAGTTTGTGGCGATATATCCGGAAAGTGGTTTGTGGAAGTGCGGAATATGTAGAGAGCAGGGAAGAGGGGAATATGTGGAGAACAGGAAAGTATCTTCCTTGATAAACGGCATTTGAAGCTGGGAGTACCCTGGGAGAAATGTTATAATCATACTGGTTCTAATGGACCCTGAGGTATGTATGTACACATTATAATACATATGAGATACTATTTGGAAATCCACCCTACTGTGTATCATATTATAAAAGTGGACCCACATAGAAGCTAGACAACAAGAAAAGTTGCATGTAGAGCACCATTATTTAAGTGGTTATGGGAAGGTTGGTGGTTGTCTTAATGTCTGTTATTTATTTCTCAAGTTCCTAAGATGGGTACATTTTAGTGTCACATAAGTATGTGATCACATAAGAGCTCTTCGCGATGTGCATCAGGTGGAATCCAGAGATAACAGGCATCACCGCACTGTGTCCAGACCAACTAGAGGTCAAGTGTTCGATCTACATGGACGACATCACTGTCTTCTGCGCTGACCAGCGTTCGGTGACAGCATCATCCAGACCTGCGATAACTTTGGCCGTGCTTCAGGGGCAAAGGTCAAATGCGGGAAGTCAGAGGCGATGCTCTTCGGGCAGTGGCACCTGTCATCCCCCGCTGCATAACCCTTCACAATTAAGTCAGACTTCAAGATTCTGGGAGTTTGGTTTGGTGGAGAGGGCGTGGCCCTGAAGTGTTGGGAACACTCGCTACTGTGAGACAGAAAGTTGGCTTGTGGAGCCTGAGACCTCACCATCGAAAGGAAAGTACTGGTGCTGCGCAACGAGATCCTTCCTGTTCTGCAGTACACGGCCCAAGCTTGGCCACTTCTTGCTGCCGTCTGCAAGTCCATCACAAGGACAGTCTTCCACTTCATCTGGGGCACCAAATGGACAGAGTGAAGCGGTCAGTTATGTACAAGGATCCCCTCAAAGGTGGAAGAGGGATCCCAGATATCCCCACCATGCTGCGAGCCTTCTTTGTCTGCAACTGCATCCGCAGAACTCTTACCGAAAAGAACATTTGGGACAAGTGGGACATCTCCTTCCCTTACAATTTTTGAGGGAGCAGCATCTGGAGGGACTTAAACCAGACTTGTGTAAGCCAAAAACTGTCCACAAGCTCATCAGAGCCAAAGACATTATGGAGTCTGTACGAGGGCTCCCTGCCGCTACAGCAAAACATGTGTGGCAGAAGGTCTCCTCTAAGAGGCTGACTTATAAACACAAAGATATTGGATGGATGGCTATCCAGAGGGGTCTGTCTCTCAGGACATTCATGCACTCCCGGAACCTGTGCAGATATGTCCACTGCCCCTTCTGCACCACCAGAAGGGAAACAGCACAGCATATCTTTGGGACTGCCCCACTGAACAGGCACTGTTGGATGCCTTGGAACACGAACTTAAGGACAGTGTGCCCAGCACTTGCCTTTCATACCATTCAGTATTTTATGGATTATTTCCTGGGACTCACACTATTGGGGCAATCCAGGAGGCCTGACGCCTTATGAACTGTTTTAAAGATGCTACTCAGCTTGCCAGGAATCGACTCATCTTGAAAAGGGAGAAGATGACCATCCAGGACTGTCGCAGGCTGATCCACAGCCAGCTAAGAGATTATAACACTTTTGACAGTCCTGAGGAAGATGATTAATTTTCTGTCTCCCTCTTCTATTCCCCCCCTATGTGTCTGTTTATTCAATAAAACCTTGGGCTTGTGTCTCCCCCTCCCTTACCCCCATCCAACCCATTCCCACATCACTGTTTGAAGTTTTGTTGAATGTCATGCCTTAATTTATGCACCCTTCCCTATATTTGTGTCTGTCTCAATGAAGCTTCGGGCTTATGATCTCCCCACCCTACTCCTCTCACCTACCGTCCCCTAACACCCATTGCTTGTTTGAATATGCTATGTTGTTTAAGTTTGCATGGTTAGTGCAGTACTTTATAGTGTAGGATGTCATATCTTGTACCTTATGCCTTGTATTGTACTAAAATGTATTATTATTATTATCCTTTATTTGTTAGGCGCCACAAGATTTCCGCAGCGCCGTACACAATACAAACAGTACACTATACAGGGTGAGACAGAACAAAACAATAAACAAAAATCCCAGTACGTCAGAACTCCAGGCAGGTAAAGCAATAAACACGGAGCAGAAGAACAGGTAGGGAGACAGGAGGGAAGAGGGCCCTGCTCATTTGAGCTTACATCCTAAGGGAGGGAAAACAGAACAGACACAAGGGAAGCCAGATGAGGCAAGGGAGTGAGCGAGTGGAGGAGGTGAAGGGGTTATACGGATGGTTGGTAGGCTTTAAGGAAGAGGTGGGTTTTTAGTGCACGTTTGAAGGAGCACAGAGTCGGAGAGAGGCAGATGGAACGAGGGAGGTCATTCCAGTGAAGGAGGGCTGCACGGGAAAAGTCTTGGATTCTGGAGTGGGAAGAGGTGATAAGAGTGGAGGAGGCGGCGATTATTGGCTGAGCGCAGGGAGCGAGCAGGAGTGTGAATGGAGAGGAGGTTAGAGATATAAGGGGCAGTAGAGTTAGAGAGAGCCTTGTAAGTGGAGGTGAGGAGTTTGAAAAGGATTCTGTAGGGGGAAGGGAAGCCAGTGTAAGGCGAGACAGAGAGGGGAGGCAGATGAGGAGCGGCGTGAGAGGAAGATGAGTCTAGCGGCCGCGTTAAGTACAGAGCGGAGGGGGGAGAGATGGGAGTGGGGGAGGCCGGTGAGGAGGAGGTTGCAGTAATCCAGACGGGAGATGATGAGTGCGTGTATGATGGTCTTGGTGGCATCCTGAGAGAGAAAGGGACGGATGCGGGCAATGTTGCGTAGTTGGAAGCGACAGGCTTGGGCAAGTGATTGAATGTGGGGGGCGAAAGAGAGAGAGGAGTCGAGGGTGACCCCCCGGCAGCGGAGTTGGGTGACAGAGGAGATGGTGGTGTTGTTGACGACATGTATGAATGATTATGTTTCACGGTGTACTGCGTACACTTGAATGTAATGTATCATGTGTTTTTTGTACCTTTATACAAATAAAGATACTTTTTCAATCAAAAAAAATCAGTATGTGATGTAGCAGGAATAGACTTCCTTTCAAAAATGGGTCATTCCACATCAAATCAACACATTTTTAGAAAAAAAAATCTAACTTACATTCTCTAATTTCAATTAAATTTGGTATAATAAATGGTGCCATGGGTGTAAAGAAAACCCCCAAATCTTAGGCTGATATGTACGCTGGTCTTAAAGTTATATGCCTTTAAAGCTGCAATTTGGGCAAGTATATTTTAAACATCATTTTATGGGCTTTCATATGATATAGAACACAGCAGTATGTTTCAATAAAAAATAAAATTGTAGAACTTTCAAAAGCAAAGATTTGATTTTCTCAAAAACCCATATTTTTACATTTTTGAAAAACATCTCAGAAATTGTTCATATTGTTGTTAATAAATCCCCAAAGTTTTATTTTTAAGGATCATGATGGTATCATCGGCTACAAGAGCTTTCATGTTAGACTGTTAAAATAATGAAAATGAGAACTATCTAGGCCTGTTTTTAATTTATCTCTTTAAACAATCCCTTTGGTGTATATTATATACATTGACACAGTATGTTAATACTGAAATATTTAAAACATTTGTTTTATTTAAACATACTGCTGTGTTACATATCATATGAAATTCCATAAAAAAGGGTTTAAAATGAGACTTTGCCCAACTCTCTAGCTCAATTAGGTGAACTACAAATGCAATTTAAAAATATGCTAAAAGCTAATTTTTCGTTAAAAATTGCAGCTTTAAAGACATATAACTTCAAAACAAATGTACATATTAGCCTTAATTATACCAAATTTCATTACAATCTGAAACGGTCAGTTGGAAACCCTGGGTTCATTTAATGTGGAATGACCCAAATACATTTCAAATATATTGGTGTCTAGAGAGGTTAGTACAATATTATTTATGAATATTTAATTTTATACTGAAGAGGAGAAAATCTAGGATATTATAGATTTTTGTGATATGTTCAACTGCCATGTAAAAATACATTAGAATAGAAACCCTGAGGCTTATCGGCTACATAATTGAATGTGGGGCTGAGTTTGGGAAGTAGGGATATTTATTAAATGGTGCAGTTTGGGCGGGAATATTTATTTAGTGGTTTATTTATTAAATGTGGATGCTATTAATTAAAGTCTGGGCTGATTGCAGGTAAGGAGGCCTAGTTACTAAACATGGGTGCTATTGATTTAAAGTCAGAGTTGGTGTGGGAGAGGGAGGATTAGAGTTCACTTATTGCTAGACTTTCCATATTTCATGAACCTATCAGTTTTATAAACAGGACCAAAACATTTCAGGATCCAGACAAGCAGCAACTGTGCATAAGACATGAGCAGCTGCAAGAACAGGTAGGACAGAGCAGTACAATCTGCCAACTGTCCTGGTTCTCGTGCAGCAGTCCCAATTTTGCGTGACTGTCCTGTTCAATTAGGACTTTGTCGCCAGTGTAGGGACAGTTAGGAGGTATGTCCTGCTTCACCCTCCTCTGCTCATGAATGACAAGCTGCATACAGAATTGCCCGTGTGTTTTAAGTGGGAGGGTAGGGGTTGGAGAGCAGCCTTGAGCTGGCTAAAAAAAAAAAGCCAGACATAAAAGAATGAATTAATTTATTATAAAATGATTTTAGTGTGCTCAGTTCAGCCAGCAAGTGGACAATAGCAGCAAGAGTCTTTATAAATAACTAAGTGTAAACAATATTTCATTATTATTATTATTGTGAGTTATTACACTCTCCTACGGGGCTACTTCTTAATGGCGACTGGCTGGCAAAAGTTCCTGAGAAAAAAACAATGTTTTATTACTGCATGTTACCACTTCTGGATAATGTAATACTATTTCTGGACACCTACTATACATATTGTCATTGACTGGCCAGTTGAGAAAATCCTAGTTGTTCATAATCAGTTAACAATCAGATCACTAGGAGTCATCTACAAACCACAAAATCTGTCAACCTGTAATGCTTCTTTATATGCGCAAGTGTACCTACTTGCCTGTCTACTGCATTCCAGGGTATACACTCACTTATCGGTCTTTGGAAACATCCCTCTAAAAGCGAACTGTTCCTATTTTTGTAGGTTGAAGGAATCTCAGGAAAATGCAACTGTAAATAGTCCAACCAACCACTACTTTAGGACCACATCATTTATTAATTTCACTGTTTCTCCTAAAATACTGCTTGACTGAACATCATTTAAGCCCAAATTAATGAGAATTAGAGGACTCTTTATTACATGTCTCTTTTGTGTTTTCAAATATTTTTATTACATTGCTCAAAGTGTACCTAGAAATGTTTTTTCCAACAGAAGTGTAAATCGATGGGGCAAAGTGGGTCCCATTACAACTCTGGGACCTCACAGGCGGCAGACAATTCAAGGTCTTTGACAGGAAGTGAAAAACTAAGCGTTCCTAAATGTGTCCTCTACACCCATTTATTGCATTAAAATAATCCTGTCTCACAAATTAAAATCTCATTTTAGCACTTCAGTGCACAGGTTGGTGCAAGAAATGCCCTTGTTCCACCCAACTCTTACCGTTAGTCACTGCAAACATTTGTACCACTGGAAACACAATGTTGGCCAGCAGATTCAAGTGCATTCCTGGCAAAATTAGGTACATGTAAGAAAAAGAAGGCGTATAAGATCACAAAAGTGCATTTCTGCTGTGATTTTGCACTTTTCCAATTCTTAAATGACTTTTACTGTGTATGATCATATTGAGGTGCAAGGGTGTAACTACTATTGGTGCAGGGGTCTCAGCTGCTATGGAGTCCACAGCTGTCTATGGAGATTGCTCTTTACTAAATAAGCAATCCGCTAACAACTAGATATTTGTACAAATATGATTATTGCATATTTGCTATAGTCAAATCATTCAGCTATCAAACTGTTCTTGCAGAAACACATACATCAATATCCATGTGTGCCCTACTATACGGTCACCAGTCCTTATCAGGTGGTCGGTGACTAAAGCTGGGTACACACTACACAGTTTTCATCCAATAATCAGCCGACATACGACCGCTCGTTCAAAAGTCGGGTCAGTGTGTGCAGTGACTCGATGGTCGAAAGTCTGCCCAAATGGACGATTGTCGCCTCATTTGGTTGGTCGTACCGTTTAATATTTTCGTTCCAATCTCGTTTCCGCTGTGTAGTGTGTATAAACTTCCGACCAATCCACAACAGTGAGTACGAAATTACAGTCATTGCTCACGACAACATGGCTGTAAAAAGTCGCTAAAGGGACGTCCGCTCTTCCCTTTATCGTCCTAAACAAGGCTAGTGTGTATGCAGTCCATGGACCGAGCGATCAGACCATCGATCGCATGTAAAATCGCTCGGCATAAAAAGTTGGTTGAAATTTCTGTAGTGTGTACCCAGCTTAACAAATGAAGACAGCATGGGGGGGTTATTTCTTAAAAAAAAATACTTACTAAACATCCTTTGGAAACGGCAATGTACTCAACCTACTCAAGACATTTTTAGTTTTGCTTTAAATTATACTATAACGAGTTTTTGTAAACCACATTGTATCCCTGGATTATTTTATGGAAACAATTACCTAGTATCGACATCAGCATTTGTTTCAGACATACAGATCTTAGATCAATAATCCACATAAATGATTCTAAAACACAAACAAAACACTGAAGTCTCCACTAGGGATAACACATGACATTGCATTTTTCATGTCCAACAGTAGAGTTAACGGGAGGGCTGTACAGGAAGCTATTACCATACTGAAACCAGACAGAATGAGAGTGTAAAACAGCCGCCCTGATAGTCAAGCAGGAGAGACAGCTGTCCACCATGACTAAACCGTGACGATACCATGTTGTAAGAGACAAAAACGTGCCGTGGAGGCCCTGCGCCCCCGGGTACAACAGTCAGCTGGCTCCTGATTGGCTGAGACGCGCCAGGTGATACGTAGAGCCTGGCTGCTGGATGAGTGGGAGGGAGTTTCGCCTCCGTCGGCAGCAAAGTTGGCCCCGCCCCCCCGGCGGTGTATAGACACAACGCTCTCACACAGTCATACACAGGAGAGAGACACTCGGGGGCGAAGTGATCGCGCACGTACTACTGGAGCTGCGGGGACACGGGTGGTTTCCGTGGCGGATCCAGCGGAAGAGGACGGGATTATACAGCGACGCTACAAGGATTTAACGTCACACTCGGTGTTATTATTATTACTCTCCGCCAACAAAGGAGAGGACCCCTGTGAGAGACACTCCGCTGCCCGCCTGTGGCTTCAGTCCGAAAATGTAAGCGAGTCTGGGGGTAGGGGGGCACTTCTCTTATCAGTGGGGGGGGGGGGGGGGAAATTATGTGCCGTGTCTGTGTGTGCTGGCAGCACGGGGAGCGCCTTATATGGCGACACAGCCTGGCCGAGGGGGGAGGAGAGAAGGGGGTTCTAAATAGTTCCTCACTCTGGGTAAATAACCCCGCACAGTAACTTATGGGGGGGAGGAGGGCAGTGCTCCTCCAAGGCTGCCCTGGCTCATGTCCTCTCCCCCTGTACCGTAGAGCTGTGTGTCCTGCCGTGCCCTCTTGTGCCCTGTACAATGGGCTGTGGAAGTGTCTTACAATGACTCAGTGCTTTTGCACAGGCCTCTGTTCTCGCACAGGCCTCTGGTGCCTGGGGGAGGAAGACAACTGAGAGGGGCTGTGAGGAGGAGGAGGAGGGATAAGAGGGGAGGGGATAACGACATCTTAAGCTCTTCCAACTCCCCGTCCCCGTGTTATTTTTCTGCCCTGGGCTTCCTGTCTCCATGGTGGAGATGGTTCTGCCTTCTTTGTCTCCAGTTTCAGGCCCCTCCTCCTCCTCTTTGTGTCCAAATCCTGCTACTTCAGGACGTGTGTCCTACCCCCCTCTAAACTGCAGCCTCCAGTCCTTGCCCCACTTTCATAAAGTGTTTCCCTGGCCTGGGAGGTGATCTGTATTGTCTTAGTGTTTTCTGCTTATTTTGTACTACTCCAGGTTGGTTGCTAATAGGCATCGTGACCATTTATAAAATGGCTGCTAGTAAACTGCAATAGCTTATTTAGTTATTGTGAGAGTTAATGCTTCATCTCGTTTTAACAATCCGTTGTAGAATGGCACTTTTCCTTTTGATCTGTTGTGAAAATCGGCTGCTTTGTTGGCCTATCAACAACTGATATCTATCATTATGACCTACTTATACAACAATATCTTTATGTTCAATGCTAAATACAACACACCTAAACTATATGTATCTTTGTGAATCTGTCCTAAGGCTACTTGTGTAACCTTGCTGCCTCATATCCAGGCAACTTGTGTAATTTAACTGACTCGTGAAGAAAACACCTTTGATAAGTTTATTTTATCATACTAAACTAATCCAGTTTCCCAGAGAGTTGGCACATCACTATTTACTGTCCTTATTTTGCGTAACTTGTTCTACAAGTTCTTGGGATGTCTGTTTAAGGTCAAGGAGGTTGTCCCAAAGTTTGGTGACGTCAGTCACCAGCAAAACAAAGGTACTTTTTGTTTATGACTTGTACAAGTGTTTATTATGCAACAAATCAGTACCTACAGGCAAACTTTTTTTTATATTCCCATTTAAAGACGATACGTAGTTTCTAAAACAAATGCAAACATATATATTGAGTGAGTCCTCAAACGTTTGGATTAATCCAGATCAATTTAAGGAGTTATGGTGGCTTGAATCCTTGACCTTTGTACAATGCCAGAAGCATACATTGAATTACATGTGTGCCTTCTAGTTCGGAGAGGGAGGCAATATAATGCCTACTTGATTAATCATCTGTTTGTTCTGATAGCCCACCATTAAAATTGTGACCTCTGTTGGCAATCTGTGGTACAGTGATCGTAGTTACTTATCCTTGCTGTGTAGGAGTTAGCAGCATCTAAGTTATAAATAGCAGCTGATTTCAGAGGCCTCTGTTGACTAGGTTGTGTGTGTCTGAGCCTGCAGATCAGCCAGCCTGTCACATTACAGTCTTGTGACAGGCGGAAGCTAATGTACCCACCCCCGTGACCTAAGCTTCTGAGAAATATTAAAACAAGAAGGGAGAGTCATGTTATTGCAAGCTGTTTTCCACTAAGAGGGTGGTACTGACCATGCAGAATGCAAGGGTGACCATGTTGGTGTATTTAGCCTATAAATACTGGCATGTTCTCAGGCCACTGTATGGCTGTTTTTAAATACCTGGCACAATAACTCACTGGGTTTGGTTTTTTTTTTCTTCCCTGAACCCCACCTCAACAATGTGGCTTTTGACATAAAATATGCTGGGTGGAGATAAGATCTTGTATATTAGTTGTGGATTTTTTTTTATTTTTTTTTCAGTTAATTGAAGCTTAAGATACCTGTACATTAGATGCAAATATATCATTTCAGTAATGAGCTTGCTATGTTTTTTGTTTTGGGGTGTATGTATATCAGTCCAGTGTGTTATGAGTCACTTTGCTTCATAATGGCTTCTATTTATATCGCTGAGGCAGCAAAGAACCCTGATTTTTATTTTTTGGCCTTCTATTATCTTAACAGAAATGCAATGTAAACACTGGTATTTTCCTGTATTGCAACAGGCATAAATCAACTAGTCTGCCTTATACTTTAGTAGATGGTTGTGGAGATAAATACATATTTGCACTTGTTTTAAAGTGAAACATAGACTTTACCTTCGTGCCTCATATGTTGAAGTTTTTGAAACAATTTAGACTTATTTTGCAATAGTTTTAAATTAAATACATTGGTTACTCCCTTCCATAAGATTCACAATTTTCTTTTATATTCATTGTACACCTTTCTTAATATTCTGCTTGAAGTGAGTAACTTACCAAACCAATTCATTTTAAGTAACTTCTTAGGTGACTGAGGTCGTATAACAGATAAAATGGAGTTATGTTTCTCATGTAGCAATATTGCAGTGTCTGTGACCCAAATATCCCTTGCAATTCAATCAAAAACATTTTTATGTTAAGCATGTTGGTAAACTTTGTCGGTTGCCTTCGTCCTGTGTCATCCATCAACCAACTGTGCTAACGGACCCTGGTTATGCCAGAAGTTGTTCAATTACTCTGCCTGAGCAGCTGTAAGAACCTCGCATCAAATTTGGTCATCTATACACGTGACCAAATGCGTTGAGGCTGAGCAAAATAATTTTAATTTTATCTTAAACTTTATGCACTTAATAAAATTGTTGTGAAAACTGAGTTTGCCATGAGATTGTGTACAATTTTGATAGCTGAGTGCATGAAATTGTCTGTACTCTCCTACAAATGGCGACCTGATGTTTCAGTAGTTTTAAAATAGGACTTCTGTTCTTCAGAAATAGGAAATTTAGTGTCGATAGAAAGTGTGATTCGTACCACCCCAAAACATAACACAAATTCCCTCCTCTCTGACAAGACATGGCAAATGTTTACACAAGCATTTGTGAACGTAGCTAGTACCCAGTTTTAAGAATATTTGTAGGTCAACAAGCCAAATATGCACCTGTTATACACATGTGGTAAGACACTCAAGAAAAGCCAAAGCTGAGTACGTAGAGTGACACTTATTATGCGGCCATGCCACAAAGTAGTCCCTGATCTGCTGGGAAATATGGGAGTTGTAGTTTAAGAACAGGTTTTTGAGGTATTTTTTTTCATTCCATTATTAAATGTTTTAATTATCTTCCTAGTTTAAATAACTACTAAGATGACTAAAATGGCCTTGCATCAGTCAAGAGTAGTCAAGTGACGTGTGTATGTATTTGGTTCCTGCAATCGATTTTGGCCGCATTCCATTTACTAATGCTGAATCTTTTCTGGTTCTATTTACAGCATAGAAAAATGGCTCAGGAGACAAACCAGACTCCAGGACCTATGCTGTGCAACACAGGATGTGGCTTTTATGGAAACCCTAGGACAAATGGAATGTGCTCAGTGTGCTATAAAGAACATCTTCAAAGGCAGAACAGTGGCAGGATGAGCCCAATGGGTAAGTTGTATGTGTTTTTAAGTTGGACCACCCCTTCACACATTTTAAATTGTCAAACTACTGTGGCAATATATTTCAACCATATATAAAATTGCAGTCTGTCACATTCATGTTTCTTTGTGAATCCAATTAGTTTTTGAAAAAAATGAATGTTCATCTTGGCATAATGCATAGCTGGAGAAAGTGCGTTCCTCCTTATATATATATATATATATCGGTATACCAGGTTTAACATGCTCTACCTGGTGAGGACATTACCTCAAACTGAGTCACTCTCTTGTCAGTCAGAATGCAACTGTGCCAGTTCATATTTATATCAGGTAAAGTTAGGAACACTTTTATTCCAATAAATTCATTCGCTACAGTTTTAGTGTCTCTTAAACATCATATAGGTTTAGCTGATTTTTATGTTTGCATTAGGATATTTGTATAGAAGAGATGATTTATTATTCTAAGTAAGATAGTGACTATGGTCACACCTTCTTGGTAGTGGTCAGTGTTTAGGCCTGATATCTGGTGGCCTACCCCATTTCTCTGTTCTGTACATTGTATTTAGCTGTTGTGGGCCCACCTTCTGCAGACCCATAAAATGAGCTTTTCTGTCAAATGCCAGCTCATCAGGAGTATGGTCTTGGCATATGCCTCCTACCTTGCTTACTAGACCTATGGAAGTATACTCTGGGCATTTGCTCATGTAATGGTAGCAGAGCCTAGCTGTACTTCATTACATTTATTGTATTCGTAGAAGACCTCTCCTGTCCAATATGGGGGAGACAAGGCTGATCTTTCTACCAGCTTAAGTTTGCAAGACTTCAAAACCTGGCACCCCAGTGCTGTGGTGTTATGTTGGCATGTACGTGTAATTGAAAACAGCCGGCCAGGTTAAAATACATACATGTCATTCTTACCTCCATTGCCTGTTTGTGTTCTTTTGGTGAGGGTGGTATTATATGCATTCAGGCATAATCTTTAACTTTCTTTGTTTTCTCCATAAAGCTCAGTAATCAGGGCTAGTGTATTTCTCCATTTCCCTGTCCAAAACGAGAATGGATGGATGGGGGGGGGGGATATAAAATGTGCACATTGCTTTTCAACTATAGCTCATGTAAAATCTTCTAATCTTAATGTTGTAGTGTTACTTTGGAGAAACTGGTCTTAAAGCAACATTTGAGAACTGTTTTGTGACATTCAGTCTCCAGACAGTGTAGTGTCTGAATACAGTGTCGACTAATTCCACATTAATCTTACGCGGAAAAGCTGATGGCTGCAGATCAGTACTTTGTTTGTAAAGGAACCAGAATACTTTAGACCCCTTAGACTCCCTAGAGAGATCTTGTAGAAAAGATATACTTTGTTTATAAACTTTTAATTGTAAAGTTATGGGTATGTCTTCCATGACAGTGAGGGATAATTATAAAAATGCAGTCTGCTAAATCATAAGTAGACAGAATGCTATTGGATAAAGACGCTTCTTCCCATTTTAACATTCTAAAAATATTGTTCTGTTTGTTAATGGAATCAGTCTCTCTCCTATCTGTAACAAATGGAGGAGGTGCCAGTTCAGTTCCAATTCACAAGCATAAACCAGCCTGTTTAATTATAATTGTTCCATATGACATGAAAAGTTCACTTGCATTTGTGTTTTGATTACTTAATGTTTGTTCATGGGTGCTTAATGGGCTTTATGTAGGATTGGGATGTAGTGTCTCAAAGTTTCTGAAAATCAGAAATGATTACAGCTTTTTACTAATGTCCTACATGATGACTGAGCACTTGTTTCCTGCATTTGGTATATGATTGTGTTTTAGATTGGTATGACATATAATTGTAAGCAAAATGTCTTTCATCACGGAAAATGGATCCCATGCCTGTGTATATATTTTATTTTCCACTCCAGTTTTTGAGTTTCAGTAGGCCTGTATAATGTCTTGTCCTAAAGCTTGCATTTATACACACTCCCATATAACCTTTGACAATGGAGCCGGTAAAACATATCAAGTGTAGTGAAATTTTGCATATGTTTTACAAATGTCTGTAGTGTCAATAGTCAAAAAAGGCTTCTTTTCCTCACTGTTGTAATCCCTTTTATTTTTATTTTACTTTTTTCTTCAAACTGCAGCTTCTTTCATTGAAGTGGGATGCAAGGAAAATGACAAACTAAGATTCCACACACTATCAAACTGAACACTATGCTGCTAATGTACAATTGCAAAGCTCTCCATATGTAAAATGTCATCAAGGGTATCCTTGTCTGAATGCAGGCCCAACTTATTTTATATAATGCTAGCCACTGCTGGATATGAAAAACAGTTAAAGTATTAATAATCTCAACACCAATTTAATAGAAAAATATGTAAACTGCACACATTTTACTGTGATGTATGTGGGATATGGTTTGTGTGGGTTCCCTCCCCTGCCCCAATAATGCATGTGTGGGGGAGAATTTTATTTAGTAAGCACAGCATTTCTCCATTGTGGTATGGTCATCATACACACATTCTTTCATTAATTTCTTGTTGCATAAATATATACAAAGGACAGCCTAGGATTTCTTAATTTGAAATATGCAGCAGAACATGTGTTGTTGTATATGTACACAATAGAAATACAAATCTACCCCAAATTGTGACACAAAGTGAAATAGTATACCTCACAAAATTAATGTATTGCTTCTGTTCATTTTAGATGGTGGTAATTTGAATATATCTCATGTTTATAACCCTGCCCTGATGGTCTCTTGTCTACATTGTTAATGATGTCACCAGGTTGACACTATTGTTTATGGCGTTTAATGATTGTGCATACATAAGCTAATGACTTTGTCTTTTGTTTTTTGAAAGACACATGGTTTTGTGTTTACTGTAAATGGGACTAGTGTTCTGGACAGGGCGATATTCATTTGAATGCACTAAATGCAAAAAACAAGAAATTGCAATGCATTGAATAGACCAGTGTACAAACTATAGACCTTCTATACATATATGTTAAGGAAGACCTGTGTGCGAAAACTGCTAGTGGGTGTTCTTTACTAGCATTGAGGTGAAGAGTGTGAGTTTTTTTTTTTTTGCTTTTTTATTTAGGAGCAGCCAGTGGTTCAAGTAGTCCTACGGCAGAATCTGCAACCCTACAGAGAGTAGAATCTGCACTAAACAACTGTGAAAGTGATGTTGGCAGCCAAACTGACAAATTAAGGTAAATGAAGACTGCAATTACATTCTCCACCAGTGCGAAAACCTGAGTTTACTGGTGAATAGAGGCTCAAACAATCATGTTTTGGCTACATTCACCAAATTGGCACCAGCTGAACACCATTGTATAGAGCGACTTGATGTGTATTGTGTGCTTGTTTGTGCTGTAAGAAATTCTGGTCACATCAAATGTAGTGTAGTATGCATTTCAGGGGCGTGGTGCATGTAAGAGTTCAGATGGTGCATTTGCAATAGACGTTGGTGATCTTTATAATAAACCCGCTCCAAACACCTTAAACACCACTAACTGCACAACACATAGAACATGATCATGTGTAAGCCTTAAAAGCCCTTCATTCAAGCTTCCTATAGTTAAGTTAGTGTGCATTTTTTTTTTTTCTACTCCTCCCATGGGGTATTTTGTCTGGCAGTATTTCACTTTCTTAGATATTCTATTCTTTTTTTTTTTTTTTTTTTTTATCTGTTAAATTAGGAAATGCTGTTACATTTTCAAGCATTCTAACATAAACTTTCAGCTAGCTACATATATCACAGTACATTTTAGATATACTCTGATTATGGGTAGTCTGTCTAGCCATATACATTAAATGCCCCTTTTCTGCTGTCTTCTAGGTAGACTTATGGGTCAGTTTATGTAGAGTAATGTGTTCTTGCATCAAATTGTTACCACTTTGTAAAGTCAGTATAGTTTTTGTGTGTGTGTACCGTATATGTGTGTATTTATTTTACACAAAGGAATGAATGATACTATGGCCTCTTCTTGTATTTAGAAATGTGACTGCCTTACCTGTAACTCAACAAATGACAGAAATGAGCATTTCGAGAGAAGACAATGCAACCTCTCCAAAAACCGAAACCTCAGAGCCAGGTATGTTGTATCCGCAATGGGTAAATGTAATATCTAACACAGTCTTTAGTCTTTATACTATTTTGTCTTTAAATACTAATACGTTTTAAAGGGTACTATACTTTATATTTTTATAATAAACCTTTTTCAACTTTCCTGTGAAAGATATTTCAAAGTGTGTAACCACAGCAAAATATTTGAAACCATGTTTTTACATCAGTCTTGTTGGTAGTTTAACTACTGGGTGGTCCATAACAAATAAACAATGTGACTACTAAATCATAAAGGAAAAAAGTTTATAATGTTACAGCTGTAAACGAATGAGCAAAGGTAAAACACTTTTACTGAAATATTAAAATAGAATTCATGCTTTTCAGTACAATTTAAAACTTGTCTACTTTAGACTACTCTAGCATTTGAGATTCCTTCCATATATAATATCCCATTGCAGGAGGAACAGGATGCAGGAGCTCTTGATATGCTATTTAAAGCAATGCCCTTGAGTTCTGACTACTTTACTGTGAGACACACAATAGTGCAAACAAGGGGGTCACACACTCCCAGGACACAGTGCCAGTTGAGCACTTAGGCCTTAGGCCAGTGGTAATGTACATTACCCCAAATGGGTTAAAAATGAAATTCCTGGGAGTAATGTTGCCGATTCACATGTTGGATTGTAGACCCCTTCAAATGTGAAATTGCTGTTGTGCCAGAAGAGTCTCAAGGGTTGGCAGAGGCACTTCTTGAGCTTCAATGCTATAATGAAGCACGTATTGCATTTGAAAACAAAGCAGATCTGTCATATTTTTGGATGTCAACAGCTGCAAAGGCACATTGCACATGAGGAGACAGTCAAAAAGTTGCTGCCTTTTGCAACAACCTACCTTTGCGAACAAGGATTTTCCACTTTAACGAACATAAAAAGAAAGCCGAGAAATCGATTGGACGCTGAAGACTGTATTCAAATTGCTGACATCAAAATGCCCCAATATTGATGCTGTCGTATCAAAAATGAAGCAACATCATTTCTCCAAAACCTGAAGTTTTGAAGTTGAAGCCTTCAAAGAAATTTTGAATAGATTCAATAAAATTTTGAATTCCAATAATTAATAATATATAAATTCCTTCCTTTCAAATCAAGGGGGATTTTGACAGTAAGCTTCATATACCTTCCCTTATGACAATAACTTCAGGTTGTAGAAAATTTTCTAGCAAACACCAATGTCTGTTTTGGTTGAGTGGTGGTGTTTTGTTTTTCCCATTACTTGGGGTATTTATTCCTGGTTAACATCATATCTGCATTATTGTTTTTTACTCTTAATTTTCAGTTGTGACTCAGCCAAGTCCATCAGTATCTCAGCCCAGCACATCCCAGAATGAGGAAAAGGCACCAGAGCTCCCAAAACCAAAGAAAAACAGGTGTTTCATGTGTCGGAAGAAGATTGGTCTTACAGGTAATTGTTCTGTACATGTAACTTTTTGAATTAGAAACTGGCATTTGTAGGAACTTTATACTAATTATTTGTAAGTCTTCTACTCAAAACAAGGAAAAAGTGTTCACAAGTGTTGTATTCATTTATTGTTAGCTAGGGCCAAAGAAATTGTATGCACCTGCCACACTCAAATGGAACAGTGCTGTTGATTATGGGAAATGGCTATCGGAAAAATAAAGGAAATCCCTTTTATGTGTGAGGATTGGATTTTAATTAGTGCCTTACGTTTGATACTGTCAATGTTGTAAGGTTTAGTACTGTAGAATACATGATACCGGTTACTTCCCTGCAATAGTCCAGAATGAATAATGCTGCACAGCATCTTGAAACGCGTCTGAATTATATCATGTAGGGACTATAATTATCTGAATTATAGTGCCTACAGGTTAAATATGTTTGCCTGGTTCTGACTGTTAAGTCTGTGTTTTTGTTTTTCTTTTATTGAAAAGGCTGTTTATGTGGTTTTGGTAAAAAAAAACAAAAACTTTATTTCTAATTGCATGTACACTCTCTTCCGCAGGCTTTGACTGCCGTTGTGGGAATCTGTTTTGTGGACTTCATCGTTACTCTGACAAGCACAACTGCCCTTATGATTACAAAGCAGAGGCTGCAGCAAAAATAAGGAAAGAAAACCCTGTTGTTGTGGCAGAAAAAATTCAAAGAATATAAACCGCAATTTGTGAAGACTGAATTTTATTTTTATTTTATTTTTTTGGTTCTGATTTTAATATATCCTAGGGAAACATTAAATAGCAGATGCATGTTCATTTCTTTCTGATGTTATCCAGAGTTTTGTTTGTTTTTTGTTTTTTATTTCAATTTTAGGTTGTTTGAGTGTGTTTCAGACTAAATCGGATGAATAGTTGATACAGCCCTTTACCATTTTTGTGTTCCTGAGTTCTCGGACCATGGACTGATCAGCGCTGGCCTACACCTTTTTTGTTAATTGAATGCATATCTGACTGGGGAAATGTTACCAAGTGAATGTGCCAAAATGTAGGCTTAAAAATCTGCATGCCTGCAACAGATATTGTGCTTGTAGTACAGAAATTGACCACAAATGACTAAGTAACATGCCTGATAAATGAACCTGGTTTGCCAGAAAGTCTCCTATATGCACCATAACAAACTGTATTTTTGTTGTCTTTTTTTTCCTCACTATACCGAACTGTCAGTTGATGAATGACCAGTATCTGATTTGTCACTCTTCTTGCATCAAAAGCATTGAAAACACTCTTGCAGGTTATTTTGCATGGTATACATGGCTTTTTCAGATATCTTTCATGTTTTGTCCTTCTATTTACAAATATGTTGCCTTGTTTTAACACTTCAAAATAGTGAGCATTACTCTGGTATTTGAATTGCAATGTTTTAGTTGAATACATGGCACCCAGATTGTTTTGCTGGTTGTTTGGTTGCAGTGGTTCCAACATTCAGCAGTGATTCAGCTTATTATTTCTGTGAAAGTTTGTTGTATTAGATCAGCTGCTCAATTTCTTCTAAGATCCCATTTTGACTTCAGGGAGCTTCAAATGTTGGTTGGAAGATCACATCCTATATTATATTTTAAAGCTCTTGAAACTGAATTGCACGTTCTAATGAACTAATACAGCTGTGCTCCTGCAAGATTTTGATGCATTATTCGTTTCCTTGTGAACCCCACTGTGCCTTTTTGTCTCTGTAGTATTTTGTACTTACAGTTAGAGGCAGCCAGGAAATAGCGCCAGGGTGGTTTGCATGTCCTCTTGCACATAATCCCAATCCATATCCTGATGGAGCCATAGCTGTAATCCTTGGGACAAGGGCTTCATCCTCAGCGTTCTCAGTAAATCAATTTATACGCATTTCTTCCCCCATCCCCCTTTTATTTGGTAAGGTAATCTAGGAAATGGCTTTTACCCATTAATGGAGGTTTTACAATGTGATTCAATTGCACAGTTTTGCTTGAAAACCATACCTTACTTAGCTGCTGTAGATCCATTTTCTTAACAGGTTGTGTGCGTGTGTAAATGTTTTTTGTTCTTCCATAAGTGCTACCAGGAACCGCAATGGGGGCTGCTCACCTTTCTAGTTTTTCAATTGTACCTGGGTGTAGGACTGTAATTGTCTTTGGTTTTATTGCATGGGCTGCATTATCTACAGCTTTGTACAAAAAACTACTCTAGAAAAGACAGTAAACTTCACTGATGCTTGTCTGGTAATATCACTTCTGTGTTATAATGGAAGGTTTGTATGAAAATGTGTTTGGTTTTTTTTTGGTTTTTTTTTTTTTCCTCTTCCTCATTTTTCTTTTTAGACAAAAGTACAATTTTTAGAGTAGTGTTGTGGTATTGCCCGTTCTCAACTGTAAATAGTTATGTATGTTCACTCAGCCTCACTTATAAAACAAAAAACAAAAAAAACTATTGTGTTTGTCCCCAGTTCATTATATTCTTTCCAAGCATCAGAATTTTTGCTTTTAAACCTTTGTATTTCTGTTCTGAGTTACTAGATATGCAAATGTGTACAGATAGTTCATATTTATGTATTGCACATAATCATGCTATTCAGCATTTATGCTATATTGTATTATGTAAATAATAAAAAATTATGTACAGAGGGAATTATTTTTGTGGTATTGACTTGTTTTTTTTTGTCTGCAAATCTTCCATATTGGGGATTTTATTTGTGGCATCCCAACTCTAATCCAGACCTGGAGAGCAGACAGATGGCAGTTAAAGACCCTGCTTTTGTAACATTTACATGTCTGTGACCAATTGGCATAATATTGCACAGAGGATGATGCCCAAAAACCGTTCTGTTTTGATTTTGGCTTTAGTAATGTCGAAGGGTTCTACCTCTGCGCTTAGCTGCAAATTTCTGGAGACTTCGTTGGTGGCATGATTTATATCCTTCTGTCTCCTCTTTCTCCTGGAACTGGCAGGCAAACTTCCAGGTATTGTATCCATGGATAGAAATGTCCATTTGCTTACAGTCATCGGCATACAGATATCTTTGTGACACTGCAGTATCAATATTTCTATATATCTTGCACACTTTTTAATGCACCCATGTTTTCTCTCTACTCAACTTTTAAAAAGACGCATGTGCGCAGTGAATATATCCACTTTGGATTTTTCTCCATTTATGTGATCAGTGTTTTGCTGTGTCTCAAAAACTTCAAGATTCCAGAAAAATTACAAAATACCCATTACAATGTGAACCACTGGGCTTGCTTAACTTGTAAGTTGCAGTTGTAAGGACAGTTCTTGGCATCTGTGTCGTATTGGTACTAGACCGTTTTGTGTTAACTTCATCTTTTTATTTAATTATTAATGGGCAAAGCTTTCTACAAAATTAATTTTAAGTTTTGGCTTTCAAAACAAGTGTTACGAAGTAGATAGGTTTGTGTGTTGTATGTCTAGCCATGGTGCAATGAATAGCCTGAAACTTTGTCCCAAATTCCTTATTTTCGCCCATTTTCCTAATCACTACTGAAGGATCAGTCAAAGGTCCATTTTGGATTTGAATTCACCTAATCCACGAAAGGCAAGTCTCCATACATCTCTTAATCGCAGAAATCATTGATTTGAGTTGTGACATGTAGACCAGGGGAATATATTAATAGGAGATTTGCAGAATTATTAATGAAATCTCGCACCTTTCAGGTAAGCTGAATGCCTGAAAACTAGGGAGATTCCTTATTCATTTCAAAGGACAATGCCTTTAAATGAGCTCTCTTTTCTGACATTTGCCCATTCAAATGAATGTGAAAAACCTTGGTGCTTCAGCTCTACATACATATATTATTTGAATATAGATAATCTATGGCAATTTTGGATGTAATTAAAATATATATTTTCATTTTTGAGAACGATGAACAAAGGAATATATTTGGTGTCTTGGCTTTTAGTTAAATTTGTGAAGTGTCTTTTTGGAAAAATAAAAATCTGCGTTCTAGCTAGTTAAGTACTGTGCAAAAGGTATAATGGGGCTTTCTCTAAATGCTCAGGGCCAGCAAGCCATAGCAACCGGATCACTTGGAATCTGGAGGAAGGCACTGGGCAGTGTAATGCTGTTTAATAATGAGCAAGGAACTTGTCCTGAGAAAGCTGGAACTTCAAAAATGTTATCATTGTGCAGACATTTTAAAATTTGGTAATATTGGCAAATTCCGTAGCTCTTTACAATTGTGAACAAACAGTAATAAAACATTACTGGGTAAGACAGACAGACAGAGGTAAGAAGGCCCTGCTTGCAAGCTTACGATCTGAGAGAGTGGAAGTTTGATGCACGAGGGTGCTACATTTTGCATATTGGTCCAAGCTACAATGCAAAGGTAAATACTTTTTGGGCTAAAAGATTGTCACACAGCAATGTTGGTCACAAGGTTGTTGTCTTGTGTTAACTGTAGTGGGTGGCAATATGGTAACCTAGGGAGTTTAAGAGTGGTTGAGGAATATTATAAGCCTGCCTAAAAAGGTGGGTTTTCAGAGGATGCTTCAAAACTAGAAGAAAGTCCTGTGTGTGGGAGGGAATTTCCCAAGGTGGGTGCATTTCTGTAACCAGGAATGGGCGCATGTGATGAGTAGAAGAGACGCAGATCTTGTGCAGAACAGAGGTGTCGACTTGGGAGATCTTTTGAGACAAGTGAGGAGATGTATGTTGGTGCAATTTTGCTGATGGCCTTGTATGTCAGTACAATTTTATATTGGATTCATTACAAAAACAGGCCACCAATGTAGAAACTGGCAGGGTGGCTCAGTAGAGGAAGAATGATTTTCATTACATATCGATCTAGATCTGTGTGCAAAATAGATTGGAGGAGTAAGTTTGATTTTGGGAAGACAAGAAAAGAATGGAACTGCAATAATCAATGTGGGAGATGACTATGAATTGTTTTTCTTCAGTGTTTTGTGTGAGATACATGCACATATTTTGGAACGCTTTTTAGATGTATGCAACATGATATAAATATAGTTGATGTGGGGATCAAATGATAGTTGTGAGTCAAGGATTTGAGTTGGCGAGAGAACCAAGTTGAAATGGCAGAAAGATGGTCACTAACGAGGGACAGCAGCAATGGCGAGAGGTCCGGAGAGGAAAGATAATTTGTGTATCATCTGCATAGATGATACTGCAATCCAAAGGAGCTTGTTAGTTTTCAAAAAGAAAGGTGTAGATAAAGAATGCCCGAGGAGCTAGGACTGAGTGTTATGGTACTCCAACTGATAAAAGGCGTGGAGGTGGATCCAGAGAAATTGAAACAGAGCGATTATAGGTAGGATGAGAACCAGGATAGGACTTCATTGGTTTTGTGCCTTTTCAGAAGGCAATTTCCAGGACTGATTAATGTGAGTCTTGTCAGCTTCCAACCCCAGGCTGATTACAGACCCTTTAGGCCTGCGATTACCAGCACTCCCCATTTGTGATCTTCCTGATTTTGAAAAATGGTGTTCCTCCTTCCTGTTTGTATAGTTATAAAAGAAAACTGCAGGTACCCACTTGCAGTCGATAATGGTTGTTTAAAAATCCTTTACTAATAAAATTTGCACTTAACCTTAATATATTTGTATACATTTCAGAACAGAAGGTATTTGTTGTAAGGGTTTGACCATGAGGGACGACTTTTAAATTTCCTTTTTTTTTTTTTTTTTAATACGCAGCAGACACAATGTTTGCATTTCCAATGGATAATGCAACTTCTTTTAAACCAGCTCCACATGGCTGAACTAGCCTATTGACCCAAGTCCAGAATTTGGTTACATGATTGGGTGAACGAATTTGCCAGATAATATCGTTTGGAGCTCAGCATCATACAAATGACCACATAGGCAAATCGTGGTCTTCTGACTGGTTTACAAACCTGCATGAAAAATCATAAATTTGCTAGTTTTGGTGTTGCATGTAGTAATATGGTCCGGATATTTCTGAATATGATATTGTATGTGCGTAGTCAGCAATCGTTTTGTAGAAAATGGCTGATAGTGGTTTGCACTCAACTTCACAGCAGATTTGACTGCTTCTGTTAAAACTGCACTCCAAGATGGGAGTTATGTCTGTATAGTGGGGTGTGTGTTGGTGTGTCCAAGAAGAAATGTACACTTTATTCATTGCTGACAGTCTGGGTTTCTAGTTTGTCACGAACACAGTTTTGCTGCCTCTGCGTGAATCTGTCCTGTCTCCAATGCATATATGTGAGTTTTTTTATTTTTTTTTATTTTTGTAAGCAGTGACTAGTGTGTGAAAGAAGGAGGTGATTCCTAGCAAGAGAAACCAACTATGGTGTTGTACAGTGTCATCTGAGAGAGGTCTGAAATGTAATCTGAGCATACTGTTCCCATGCAACAGACATGAGCAAAGGTGCAGTCATTTTTAGAAATACAAAGTTCTGGTGATACAATCTTTGAATTCTGTATGTGTGTTGCTATTGCACTGAATGACATTCCACACTGTATATCTAAATTCTGAATTTTGCAGTGTTATAGTTTTATAAATAGACCTGGAACGATGATGGTATAAATTCATTCGGCTGGGGTATAATAAAGGCCAAATCAAGGCACAATAAAAAAAAAAAGTAGGAATTCCAACTTAAATGTGCAAGTTTGTATAACTAAATGTGGAATATGGTGATTGTTCCTCGGAGCAGTTTTCATCATGTCACTGCCCTCTACCCCCAGCACCTGTATAGAACAGGCAACTAATGGGCCAATTGATCAAAATAGCTCTGACCTGTGTTTGCCAATTCTACCTACCAAAGGTAGAATGTAATATTCACACCTTGTTCCTCACTTGCTTCCCTTTTCCTTTTTAGACTGTAATATCTGTCAAGGCTGTCTTTAACCCTTTGTGTTTTAGACTGTAATGTATGTGTACCACTTAAATTGTGCAGTGTAATGGAAATTGTTGGCACAATTGGATAAAAACTGGAGAATACAAAGTCAGATGGTTTCTCTACATATTCCCCTTTTACTGATGATTGGGGGGTGTTAAATACTGTAAATGAATAGAAAGTGGTGTAAGTAAAAGGCAATAGGTGGGAACAGATTTCCTTTAACAAATTCTTTGCATGAAAATTCCCTTTTGAATTGCAGATGTTTAGAAAATATGGGGCAAAATGAATCCAGTTTGGGGGCTATTCTGGATTGATCAGTATAAGGTACTTTTATTTGATTCAATAATTTTATTTGATATCCTATAAGGTCACTTTGCCTCACCATTCCATACCATATATGTAAACTTCATGTCTTAGAATTTTATAGTTTGAATAGAATGGAGAACATCTAATTACAGTGTGGTTGGGTTAAGACTTCGAACACTTAAGGGCAAGATCTGCAGGTGAAATTTCATGCCTAAGAGGCGAATATCGCACAGAACAGTTTTGAATATTATACTAATCTGTACTATTTACCTCTTTAAAATGAACTGTTGAAATGAAGTGTCCTGTAGGATTTTCAGAATTCATACATATCTTTTGTATCGCTGCTCTACAGTAATTCACAATACAATTGGAAGATTTCAAGCAATAGACTTGATGAGCATGGGCATACAGACTAACCACTATTCTACCTTGTTTCTTCCTTAATACCAGCCAGTATTTGACTCTGACTCTTATCTCAATACATACTTGCTTTGTTCATATACTTCCACTGTTTCATATAAAATGTGGATAAATATGCTTTGGTAAGACCATGGCAATAGATGGGGTTCAATTGTAACTAGAGCCCCATCTGTGTGGAGTTTGTATATTCATCATAATCACTATATATTATCTTGCTTGCATGCTTTTCCTCTGGGACCTCTGGTTTCCTACCATAGTCCAAAATCATACTTTGGGTTAGGGCTAGGACTATTCTCTGTAAAAATATAATATATAGGGTCTGTCACATGAAACACATTTAAAACATGTTTACATTTTTCTACACACATTTCAATATTTTTTATTACTTAAGGTGTTGACCCTTTTACCATTTAAAGTATTATCACTTTAATACTTTTCATTTAGAAATCCTAAATGCAGAGCTTTTGTTTAGAGACTTGTCGTGAGCAGTCTGCGAAATACAGGAAGTGTCTTTGGTGAGAGGCAAGGAGGAGTTGAGCAGGGCACACATTAGTGGCTTGACTTTTTGAATTTGACTCCTACTGTAGAAACTAACAATGCTCTTTTAGCAGAAAAAAAGTCCTTTGGTTTGACATCTGTTAAATGAAAGGAGTTAAGAAAAGCAGCTGCCAGAAATGGTGCAGGCAATGTGTGAACTGGCTCTCTTCCATCTAAAGCTGGAGAGGAGTAGTTCTGCTTATATACTTGGCTGTAACAGCATGCAAAACCTTCACTAGACTCTAATAGCATATCATACATCTTATAATGGAGCAAGCATGTGAACTGTGACTATTTTAATTAAATGTTTATTAAACATAATGTGTTCCATTATATTTTGTAGTGTCACTTTTTCTGCATGCACAGTATTATCATGTACTGTAGTCCTGCAAACAGCCATTCGCAGCTTCTCTGTAAATACAAGGCATGCTATCCTTTCCTATTTCAGCATTTTGTCAAATCGTAACATTCTTCTAACCATTCTTTAAGAGCAGTTTTTATGCCTGGGTCAGACAAAAATATGAATCTCCATGCTATTTAGGATGGGTCACTATGATTATCTTTTTGGCAAACTGTATGCACAGACTAATAATTGGATGTTGATACCATTTTTTTTTTATTTATAGATAAGGATGGGATGTTATTTGTGGTCACAATGGCCTGTGGATACAAAACTTTTTTTTTTTTTTTTTCCTTTTGAATTGTTTTTCTGTTGTATCCTATTTACACCTTTCTTATCTTTGCTTGTATCTTTATCTTTATATACTTACATGGAATACATATTCATAGATCTGCCTGTGCTGACATAGATGATGAAAATGGTATTGAGAGAAGAAGCTATGAATAGACCTCTTGGTTTGTTCATTCTGCTAAGTGGAAGTTCCTAAATGAAGTTTTGCCGGGACATCGGTTTCATGTGAATTTTTATTTTACAGTGTGCCTTCTTTATTGATGAAGTTATAAAAGTGGCAGCCATTTGTCTGTACACCAAAATGTACTGATTCCTATGTAAATAGCTCACCCTCTGGCTTCTGCTTTGGAGACGCATTTGGTTGTGACAATTGATCATCAAGTGGAGATTTAGACTGGGCAGTGGGAACTGTCATACCATTGTGTACCAGCCCATTTCAATCACTGATCCTATGTGGAAATACTGGTACTGTGAGTTTCTAAAACTGGAAGCTTTTGAATTTCTGCACAATGGATTCGGAGCCAGTCCCCAAAAATCTGAAGGACATCCCTAGGTAAGCCCCTAGTTATGAGTATTTTTCTGCACACCAATTACTTATTACTTTATTTAGGTAGTGCCAACTGAACAACTTAGTGTATTTTCTGAATGATGAAGTCAATGCGTTTAACCTGAATGTGGTTATTGTAACCCTTAAACGTATGGAAATAGATTATACACAAAATCCTATTTGCCTTCAGGATGCACTTTTTCAAGATCTTCATGTAAAAATTACATTTTTCTTTTTTAAAACGTGCCAAGTTACACTTGTTGGCTAAACATCAGCCTAATATGAATATCCTGAATCATATGTATCCCTTTCAGGATGAGGATGAAATCTAGTGCCAAAATGGATTCTGATATTGCAAATCTCTCAACAATAACCTTTATTCCATTAGATGATGGAGGTCCTCTAAAAGATCCTAGCGATATAAACAGGGAAAGCTCTTTTTTTTTTTTTTTTTTTTTTAAAAAAAAAAGAGAAATGTGCATGTTTCTTCAGGCATTATACTTTAATACATGGTAGCTGTAGCTTTAGATTCTAAAGCACTCATTGGGGGCTAATACCCTACATACAGATATTAAAGAAAAAAAATAGATGATATCTAAAGTGGTAAACATTATGCAGAACAGTATTGATATTATGTGTGAGATCTCTCTGGGTGCTATTGTCTTTTCTTCTTGAAGTATGACTTCAGTCATGTTTAAGAGGGTTCTTTAGCTGTTATCCAAAAATTGCTTGACCATGTATCCTTTTGAAGGAAACTTCTTTTTTAGGCTCTTCTTGTCTCCAAGAACTTCACCAAAGTATTGGTAGTCCTTTTTTCCCCTCTCAGAAAATGTGTCATAAATCCGTGGCCATATTTAGATGTCATGGGAAAATGAGAACACATTGCCAAGAGTATGACAACAAAGTAGAGCCTGACACAAATGTTTCTCTTATGAAGTTATTAATATATTGGTTCAAACAAGAAAAAATGATTCTTCAATTGTTTATTATAGAGTTTGGAAAGATTAATTTTGTTTTCCCAAAGAGAAGATACAGGATTCCATGTCTGCCCGTGTCCCAATTATTTTGGAATTTGTTAAAGATGGTTTTGATAAAGGTCTGGCTCCTTCTACCCAGAAAGTTCAGGTATCTGCATTGAGGCTGCCAAGGTGTATAAATACACTTTTTTTTTTTCCAAGTAGTAAAAAATATTATGAATTAAGATCAAAACCTTTTGTGGCACCTTCATGTCAATTCCTTTTGAACCTCTGCTGGATCTTCTCCTAAAGTGATAATTGCATCTGTCGAGTGGGAAACTACATGCCTTGTGAGGCAAAGAGCCTTTTCTAAACATCTATGTTGACAAAGTAACATTAAGAACTAATCTTGCTTCTTTACATAAAGTTGTGTCCACTTTCCATGTCAATCAGGAGATTATACTACCATGGTTATGTCCACATCCAACTAATAAAAGGAAGTATAGTTACATACTCTAGATTTTGTTAGAGCAACAGTTAAATATTCTGGAGCAATATCTATACACTTCCAGAACAAACAATTTCAGGAAGATGATCAACTTTATTCTTTCTGTAAAGTTGTGCCTGATCTAAACCTGCCCTGGCAAGATGGATTACAGATGTCATTGCACAATCCTACAAGGGAATGAGTGTGAAGTGCATTATATTTGAAATGCATGTTCTACTGGAACACTGGCTACCTCCTGGGCACATAAAATTCAGGGATCATTGAACGACCGCTATAAAGCAGGTGGATGGCCACTCTTCACACTTTCCCCAGGAAGGAAAAACCTTTGACTTCAATAAAATTATTGTTTGGAATTCCACCTGTGCAAATTGACTAATTTACAAAAACAGATGGTACATTTACCCCATTATACAGTATAGTCAGTCAATAAAAAAAGTTCAATTATGCATCATCAGTGTTCTTGTTTTTAAGCCCACCCTGTGTGACTTATACTATTTCAGGAAGTCTCATTGCAATGGATACTATGGAGTAAGCAAAGGAAATAGAATTGTATGTTCAAGGAAAATAAATGAATTACTCCATGGCAGCCTAATATTCCCCATACACCCATGTTCTATGTTAATGTTTTCATTTGACAGCTTGCTTTCTCAAAGACACCAGTGAAGAAGTAACCTTATATTACCCTCCAGGTGCATTATTTATCAAGGATTTAATCAAAGTGCTTTTTAAAGCCCAGTGGAAAAATTGCCAAAAATTTTCAATTTTAATATATTAATCCTTGATAAATATGCTGAGTGTGTTTCTATTTTCCTTTCTCTACAGAGCTAATTTGGTATTTAACCCATTGTAAGGGCAGCCAGTGTAAGTATAATTTTCTTCTAGCATTTTACCATAGCATGCGTGGTAAGTACTCACTGTTACATACTTCCCAACATTCCAATTTTTGGAATCGCTCTGGGTGGTGTACCTAGAACATCTGAAGTGCTAGGCCTCACTAAAACTTAATTGTCCCGAAAACACCTTTGCAATGTCGCATGCACCCAGGGTTGCCTTCAAAAAAAAGTGGGGTCAAGTAGATATAAATCGACATCTCCCCTGTTCAACCCCTATCACCCTGAGCCTGGTGGACAAAAAGGTGGAGCCATGGTGGACAGAGCAAGTGCATGCTATGCCCCTCGCTTGTTGGTGGACTGTGGGGTTTTCTCCTAGCTGTTATTGCAGCAGTCACAACCTGATAGTTTCTTATCTGGATCCTGGAATGTTGGGACCTGATTAAAAAATGTATAGGTATATGAATTATGGAAAGCTGATCAATAAGTAAACACTGTACATAGCACAGATCATGCAGTATATAATACATGCAGCCAACTTCCAAAAGTGCCACACAATACCTTTAATTTTGAGAATAAAAAAGAAAATACCAAAAAACCTATGCACCCAGAGATCACTCATCCCAAAATGCCCCTCACTTTCTCCAAAATAGTCCCACATGTCGTCGGTTACACCCTTGTAACAAAAGCCACCCACATACTCATACGCCAAGTTCTCAGATCCCTCATGTACCTCAAAACTCCCCCACATGCCTTTTACATGTCCATTAATCCTCCTATCATGCCCCTTATATGTCCATCAGACCTTCGTTCATGCCCCTCATATTTACTCATATGCCCCATACATGCCCAACGGGCCTCTCCACGTGCCTCTTACCTGTCCCTCAGACCTATACACATACCTTCAAACCTCCCCATATGCCCCTTACATACCATCAGACCTCCCCACATGCCACTCAGACCTCCACGCAAACCTGCCAACCCATGAGATTCCTCCACACTGCTGGTGATATCCGATGCAAATTGCGATGCAGACACTAAGAATTAGATTCATTGCAGCCAAAGCACTCCTCCTTGCCTCACTATGTGGTGGCAGGAAGAGGAGTGTGACATTCGGTCAGACCTTCATTTTGACTATCACAGTGGTGTGGGCAAAGCGGCTTTCCCCCATCTGTCTGGCGTTTTAGCAAGAACTCTGAGAAGCTCACTACCACTGGGATCTGTGGGCAGCGGGCACACTGGTGACTACAGGACCCTTAAATATGTACAGCCTGCACCCCCTACTAATGATGGCCATGCATGCACTAGTGGGCGGTGCATGAGTCTCCATTCAGCAATGCTCTATTGTGCATAGCATTTCCAGCACTTTGAACAAATGTTCTGGCTAGTGGGCTAGTCCCACAGAATTGAGACTGTCCCACCTAAATCAGGACATTTGATGTTTTGCTGCAATAAGTACATATTTTTTTCACCCAACAATATCTGCTATATATTTCTTTGCTGTGTGTTGCTATGATTTTTCCTGTAATGACATGACATGCTAATTTGAGATTTCAGTGACGTCTGCACCACATTAATTTAAAATTTGTCTTTTTATCTTAAAAAATACAAATATTACCCCTCATTCTATATTGCTTAAATAGGGGATGTGATCAAAGCGTTCCCAGATTTATTTTTTAAATCTAATAACCTTTCTGAAATATATTATATTTTGACAAATCACTATTTTATCTATTTTATTTCATTATATTGACAGATTAAACTTTGACTTTGAATAATATGTGGTTTTACTAAACAGATTTTATAGAATTCTCTTTTGTACTAAAATACTTATATTTTTAGATGGTATCATTGCACTCAGCTCTTTTTGCCTAGTGAAATAAAATTAATAAGGATAATTGAAAAATATCTGCAATGTGAAAATTAATACACGTCTATTGCAGGTAACATAACATGCCTGTATATTTATTGCAGTAATGAATATAATATAGTTTTTACGACACATTCAGCAGCCTTTATAATAGGCTCATTATTTAAGCAAGACATTTTAATATTAATGCTGTTATTAGAGAAAAGGCCTGCTGTTCTACTGGTGATTATTACTTCACTTTTTGTGTGCAAAATATGTTCTGTACAGACTTGGTACTTCCTCTTTAATTTGTTTGTTGGCATATATTATTTTTAGTGGATGTGTATACACATAGCCATTGTATCTTTTCTTTTATGTTTTTATAAGAAAGTAATAAAACAACATATGGCATGTTTTTTTTTTTTCTCAATTTAACCATTTATTTCAGGAATTTAAAAGTGCAATGTGATTTTTGAAAGCAGTATTGTATCATGGGTTAATTCAGTGTCTAATGACTAGATGCCTTTGTGTAGTTCATATCTGTGGCAGTGACCGGGCAATGCTTGTGGGCGCTTGGCTCTCTTCCTTGAAGTCTTCCCACTTGTTCTGGGTGTGGTTTAGCAATTCATGAATTAATTACCTTTAAAGTCAATATTCCATCAGCCGCAGTTTTCTGTGTAATGCTGTTTAGGTTTAGTAAACTTTGAAGTGCAATAGGAGTTAAGGTTTACTTGGGGAAAAAAAAACAATTTTGTATTTAAAACGTAATGTCAAAAGTCAGAGGAAACAATTAATGAAATGCACAAGAAAACAATGTCATAAAAAGCAATAAATTAGGTTTGAACTACATTTTTTTTAGTGCATTTTTGAAAATGTAGAGAAAAATCCCCCTGCAACCCTGCTATGAGCCAGTAAAAGAGATGCCTTTCCAATTGTACATAGAAATACAGATTTATCAGTTACATACATTTGCAAATGCATGATAAGCCACCCCCCACCTCACAAAGCTTCTGCTAATAGAGTGGTCCTAACTCTAAACAATGAAAGTCCCTATATACTGGGTCATACATTCATGTGGTTTTAAATTGAGAGCTAATTTGCCAAGCTGTATCCCAAAAGCCTCAAATTGGCAATAGAGGACCAGCACTACCCATCAGCTACTGACACCAGATATGCCTCTCAAACAACTATACAGAAGTGGAAGTTGCTCAATCAATTTATAGGTTCACAGCAGATGCTTGAAAGGGTGGGGTTATCCAGAAAGGAAAAAATACAGTAAAAGAGCTGCCTTCTACTTGTACAGTCATGGTCAAAAGTTTTGAGAATGACTCCAATATTATTTTTCACAAAGTCTGTTGCCTCAGTTTTTATGTTGGCAACTTGCATATACTCCAGAATGTCATGAAGAGTGATCAGATTAATTGCAATTAATTTCAAAGTCCCTCTTTGCCATGACAAGGAACTTTATCCCCAAAACAACATTTCCACTGCATTTCAGCCCTGCCACAAAAGGACCAGCTGACATCAGGTTAGTGATTCTCTTGTTAACACAGGTGAGAGTGTTGACGAGGATAAGGCTGGAGATCACTCTGTCATGCTGATTGAGTTAGAGTAACAGATTGGAAACTTTAGATGGAGAGTGGTGCTTGAAATCATTTTTCTTCCTCAGTTAACCATGGTTACCTACAAGGAAACACATGCAGTCATCATTGCTTTGCACAAAATTGGCTTCACAGGCAAGGCTATTGCTGCTAGTAAGATTGCACCTAAGTCAACCATGTATCCGATCATCAAGAAATTCAAGGAGAGATGTTCAATAGTTGTGAAGTTCTGACAAGCATTGATTAGGCAAGACTGGGTGGCCATCAGTCATTATGTGTACCAGAAATTGATTTACAGCATGCCAGGGTGAATTTCATAGATCTTCAAAAAGAAGGGTCAACACTGCAAATATTGACTCTTTGCATAAACTAAATGTAATTAATGTAATTAATGAAATGCTTGTAAGCTTACTTCAGTATACCATAGCAACATCTGACAAAAAGGTCTAAAAATACTGAAGCAGCAAAGTTTGTGAAAACAAATAATTCTCTCATTCTCAAAACTTTTGGCTATATACATAAATATATAGTTACATGTTACACATTAGAGGTGCTCAGGCTCGGTTCCCCGAGAACTGAACTGAGCCAAGACAGCTCGGTACTTTTGCGCAACCTCAGAATTATAAACAAGGCAAAACGCCATTGTTACGTCGTCTGATCTTGCGAGTTTTGGATTCTTTAAGTACCACCCTCCACGGCGATCCAGCGCCATTTCACAGAGGGACACAGAAGGGATAGCACAGTTCTTGGCAGTCTCTAGAACAGTTCAGCAGCGTCACACGTACAAAAGAAAGAGGAGGGGTAGCAGTGTTCTTCAAAGTCTCCAGTGACATTCAGGAGAGCTCCATTGCTAATAGTCATTGCTGAAATAGAATTAATAGGTCTGGCAGGCTTGGTCTTCTAAATCTGCAGTCACATTATATTGTTTTATATAGATAACACAGAAAGAGGAGAGCTCCATTGCTAATTGCCATTGCTGAAATAGAAATAATAGGTCTGGCAGGCTTGCAGGGAATTCCACAAGTGGGGAGCAGCATGGGAGAAGTTAGCTGTGATCAGATCATTGACAACCTTGGTCAGGGCAGTCTCTGTGGAGTGTTGAGAGCGAAAGCCTAGTTGAAGAGGATCCAATAGGTTGTTTGCAGTAAGGAAATGTGTCAGAAGAGTGTAGGCAATTTGCTCGAGACGTTTGGAGGGGCATGGGAGCTGAGAGATGGGGCGGTAATTTGAGAGAGAGTTTGGTCAGAATTTTTTCTTCTTAGAATAGGCGTAATCACTGCGTGCTTGAATAATGATAGAAATAGAGCAGTAGAAAGAGGTAGATTACAGATTTTAGTTAGAGGTAGAATGAGCACATGAGACAGGGACCTACCAATTTGCGAGGGTATGGAATCAAGAGATCAGAAGGTAGAGTAGGATAAGATAAGAAGAGAGTAGAAACTTCATCTTCATTTGTGGAATCAAATTAGAGATGCTCACTGACCCCCGTGTTTTGGTTTTGGTTTTGGTATTGGTTTTGGATCTGGATTACCTTCGGGTTTTGGTTTTGCCAAAACCGCCCTTGCGTGTTTTGGTTTTGGTTTGCTTTTTTTTTTTCAAAATTACATTTTTTGGGCTAAAATCACATAATTTAGGTATTATTTTGTACCTACATTATTATTAACCTCACTAACACTAATTTCCATTCAATTTTGACCACCTCACAGGTCACAATATTATTTTCATACACTTTCAAACAAAGATTGCAGCAGTTTTTGCCAGTGTTAAGAGAAAGGCCATTGTAGTCTCTCGGGATAAGACCAAAAATCAACCTCTTAAGTGTGAAATTATTTTTACACAAATCCTGACAACAGTTGTCTAACCCTTTGTATCGTTTTTAAAGCCACACTCAGTAGAGGTAGGGACCTTAACCATCTTGGATCCTCATCCATGTTACGGCATTTGAAGCGAGTTCATGGAAAGCTGTTGGGAAAATCAGAAACTTATGTACAAGCAGTCCAGCATCATCTACCTCCCTTCTCTCATCTAGATCCCGGCACCTGCAATCTACACCCCCAACACCTTCATCATCAATATCCCCAGAAGTGATGGGAGTTATTCCTGCATCCAAGTTCCTAATTCTAGATGACTCCTCCACTAACCATGATTCCTCTTATTGAGCGTTAGTCCCGCTGCTGCTGGGGGTGGATCTTCAACCCAGATGGGGACTACCAGTAGTTTACAATAATTGACTGTTAAACAATCCTTTGATAGAGGAAGAAAGTAAGAAAGCTGTCACCCAGTTGGAAAGCGGATCACAGACGCCATGGGGACTATGCTAGTATTGGATCTGCGTCCAATGTCCACTATTAATGCAGCTGCTTTTAGATAGCTACTTGACGTCTTCTGTCCCTATTACCAAATTCCATCACAACACCATTTTACTAGAAAAGCTATTCCTCACCTCTACCAGAAGGTTCATAAAAATGTAATTATTGGGCTACAAAATGCATTTCTACCCACTGTACACTTAACCACAGGTATGGGGACAAGTGGAAATGGGCAAACTAAAGATTATATGACTGTGACAGCCCACTGGGTTTGTGATTTGCCTTCACCAGCAGGAACAGCAGCAGCATGTACCCAAGTGCGTCACATTTTTCAGAAGTAGGCTACTCAGTGTATCAGTGGCTTCAGTAAGAAGCATACAGCTGACAATCTGTTACAAAAAGTAAGGGCTGTTAAGGGATAAAAATGTGCCACGGTTGACAACGAAATCTACCTGGAGTATGAAGAGTCGCTGGAGCCACTTGATAAAGGGCAGTTGCTAGGGTTTGGTGAAAATGAGGAACTGCCAAATCAGGGGAGGAGAATGTAGAAATTGGGGAGAGAAGGTGTTGGAGAGAGGTGGAAAACTTGAAAATCAATAGTTAATATTCCTGCGGGTATGAGGAGGCTTGGAAGAGTTTGACAGCAGGAGAAAACAAGATCAAGACAGTGGTCATCCTGATGGGTAGCGGATTCAATACACTGGGAGATGTAAAGTGAGGAGGTTTCCGGTTCAGAAGTCTCCCTAGAAGTATAAATAAAAAACAAAAGCAAATTGCTTCAGTCTAACCATGGTGTTGGGACACCCTTACCCCCAAAAAGAGATTCCACCCTACCAATGCGCTCTATATCTTTTGATGCCCTCTGTACATCTTTGTGGGGGTTAGAGGGGTTTAAATGTAAACACACTAGCGTGAACTCATGAAACTTTGATTGGTTAGGCTTCACGTTCTGTGCCACCTATTGCGTTCTCTAATCTCTCATTAATCTGTTCCATTTCCTCTTCTTGTCCCAGGGTTTTTTTTTACACCTCTTTACGACATGAAAGGAAGCAGTGTTGTCCATTACAAATCTGTGATAAACAGAGAAAACAACATACGTTGTGTAACAAAAGATGTTGCATGTTGTGGGACCCATACACCGTCTTCCATCTGACAGGAAAGTGTCAACTGAATGAATGCCCACTTGTCTTTGATTCAGGGGATTGCACATCCTATGAGTTGTCGCTCTGTAGCTGGACCGGTTCTTAAGGAGAATGAATATATAAATGACCAAAGTAAAAGTCTAAACCATATATCAGATATGAGATTTACAACCTACCGTCTGGATAAATGCCTTTGAATTTAGCCAGTCTTGCCCTCCCGAGAGGTATTTAAAGTTTGCTGATCTTGGCGAGTTAGAGGGTACCTTTTCGGAGGCAGTAATTCTGCCGGTGCACCCTGATGTTGTACCTATGGAAGTCTTCCAATTGATCCGATTCTGTGTTATTTAGATTCAGATGCTTTGAAAGAGTAGAAAAATTCTTTTGAAGCTTTATAGAAGACAGTGTTTGGGGATTTTTAACTCCACATTACTGAGCCATATGCAATCGGAGCCTCTGAAATGTGACAATGCAGCTAGTCTGGAAAACATGTAGACATTTTCAAGGGCCTCTCCATAGTCTTTGCCCTTCTCTACAAAAAAGTTCCATTGCACATTAAATTAATGGTGCCAGCAGGATTGGAAGTTTTCTCCCTAGCTAGGACTTCTTATCAAGCTTGTAAAGTGTTAGGGCAACATCTCTGTGTAGATCTGAAGTATCTCTTGAAGGAAAAGTATAGTCATCAGCATCTTGGAAACTACCCCTTCCCTTCTTTGATTGTATAAGTTTCCCTATGCCAGGGTGACCTTTACAAACAATGCCCAGTTTTTAAGCAAAGACTTGGTGAATTAATTGCTGTAGTATGCCTGCTGTTCTTCATCGAGATACAACTGCATCTTTTTTCCATCTTCAGGGCAGAGGAATGTTCCACTTCAACTCCTTCATAATCTGTAAAGCAGCTGGTGAAATCTTGCCTCACAGATCTTCCTGAAGTTGCATTTTCCACTGCAGCAATGCGGCTCTCCATCATTGCTCAGTATTCTACAATGATCAAATTCTTTTGTAAGGCATATCCAATCATCAGTGCCAGTGAAAGTCTCTTGAATGTACCGGTCTCATAGTCATAGCCAGCTATCAGCTTCAGAGCGTTTAATATATGCTGAAAATTTGATGGAATGGTAAAGTCTTCCATTCTCTCCAAAGGGGTAGCTCTTCTGGTATGTAACTGTAGACTTCCTATTTCTCAAAGCTTCTGATGGTTGTACGCATGTTTGCCGACATCTGATATGACCAGGTTGTTGGGATACTGCCCCGTCTGCATGGCATATCTGTCATTTGTAACTGTGAGTAGAATTTCATCTTGGGTCATGTCACTCTAAAGCTTACAAAAGCCATTGTTGATGTCAGATAGAACAGGCTAAGCAAAGTCACACAGAGGTTGGACTTTGCCAGGTTTGGGTTTGTCGCACCTTTGGTTTGGCTTATATTTCGCCACAGGTATTTTCTTGCAAACAAGCCTTGGCATGTAGCACAGTGCATGAAAACTTCGGGGACCATGTTTTTTTCTGATTGTTGGCATGGAATCAGAACTCAGCACCCTCTCCTTATTAATTCGGAGCTGTGCACAAAGTTGCCTCTATTCCAAAGATGTTCAAGTTGCATGCGCCATTCCTTTGAGTGCTTGGTAAATTTAATGGCCCAGACAATTTCATTACAGTGAACATGCTTTATATCCTAGGCTGAATTTGAGACTGGTTTCTCACAGTATAGGCAGTACTACTTTTTGTTATACCTTCTGGATCCACCACTTTTTTTGTAAAGTATTTGGACAGACACCGCATTAGCTTTTTAGCCTTTAAGACATCGCAACCATCGGGTTGAGAAATGTGTGTAGAACGAGTTGCTGTGTTCTTTTGTTATGTTCCGCTACTCTGCACATTGCCACTGTGTTGCTGTGGTCTGAAGGGTCAGGAATATACTCATCTCCAGGCTACAAACAGAGCCATGACCACCGGACTGTGCCCTACTCACCTGTCCCTATCTTGCTTTCGGCAGGAGAAGGCTGTAATAGTGTCTCTCATTCTGTCAGGATCTGCCTGCAGCCCTCTGCATTGCATGCTGCTTCTTGGTAGCTTCTGCCTCCAGGACCTTGGACTAGTAGTTTATTGTATTATCTGTAGTACCTCTATTCACCAGAGGTGCTGCTATTGTGCTATCCTTTTATTCACTAGGGGTTAACTTGTTGCACCAATTATTTCTTGCATCTGGGTGTTCCCTTTTTATACCTGCCTCTCACCCTCTCTTGTGCTGGTCATTGTTGTTATATGTTGCTGTGCTGTTCCTTGTTGTACTCCTGGTTCACCTGTTCCCTGGGAT
Source organism: Mixophyes fleayi (assembly GCF_038048845.1). Classification (NCBI taxonomy): domain Eukaryota; kingdom Metazoa; phylum Chordata; class Amphibia; order Anura; family Limnodynastidae; genus Mixophyes; species Mixophyes fleayi. The sequence goes on along the minus strand of NC_134402.1, from coordinate 284,750,123 downwards.
TATTTCAAACTACCTGTTCACCTGTAACACCTGTGTTCCTATTATTTGCTTTCTGCATCTCCCTGCAGTCCGCGTTCTTTATCTACACCATCCGGTTTGTACCATACTGCATTTTCTGGAAACATTTCTGCAATAAACATTGTGTATTTCACCATATTCCGGGCTCCTCAACTGTGATTTTCTGCATTGAAACGTAACAGATTCCTGCTATATGTAAAAAGGCGGGAAAGCTGCAATCCTCTTTTATTCCACTGCTCCGAGGACTCTGGTGGTTCTATGATGCAGCAGAGGACACTTGATACTTGACCAAACGTGTGTATGAGCCTGCAGCTCCACTGACAGTCGATGATTGAGTGCACATACTTTCCCCTCCATGGCATAAACACGCACACTCTTTTTGTCAGACAAAAGAGACTTGTTTGGACATGACAGATTTTGATGCTGGCTTTGTTTAGCAAGGTCTCTGGCATTGACTACCATTAGGCAATGAGAAATTTAAACACAAGATGATCAGAAAAAATTGTCATGCCTCTGCACTTAGGGATTATGGCAAAAATGTTGAGTAGTACTGGGCTCCTCCTGGTACCCCTGGTCATTGGTTACCAAGGAAAAAAGGTTAAAATATAGTTGTCACAACTCGTATGAAACTGGAATGTATCTGCTGGTGTTGACACAGCTCAAGAGGAAGGTACAGAGTCTAACGTGCCAACGGTCTTCTCCAGGAACCCCTGTATTGAGGTATGAGTTTTTCTGTGGGTGACGCGCAGGTTGTGGTCCTCCTACTGAGTCACCATTGAGATGCAGAAAATAGAGGGTGGTCAGTTTAGAAGGGTCAGTAACATTCAGACAGTGAAGGTATACAGGGATATCCAGGAGGTGTGGTCAAGGACTGGCCAGGTCGGTAACATTCTGGAGACAGCAGTACACAAGGGTCAGGAACAAGTGGAGGACAGGTGAGCCAAATGGAGGAGTAATCAGGAGAATAGTCAGGAACAAGCCAAGATAAAACACGAATCAATCACAGGAACGCACTAGCATGGTGCTAGAGACAGTTTTAAATAGAGCCCAGGACCAATCAATGGGTGCCGCCAGAGTTCTTAATACCGTCCCATTGTCTAGCAACAAGATGCACATGCGCTGGAGAGCCAGCGGAGAACCTGGAAGTATTGCTTCTGGTTGCCTAGCAACCAGATGCAGCAGGAGACCTGACAGGTGGCCATCCCAATATGGAAGAGGGACGGTGCCTGACAATACAAAAGTGCTAGCATGCACTCACAACCCATGGCTTTTATTGCATACTGGTGCCAGTGCATAATATCACTTGTAGTGTCACAAATGTGCAGTTCATGAGTTGCCCCCATAATAAATGTTAGAGAAGTGGGCCTATTTTTTAAGCAAATCATTAGAAATCATTAGAAATTCTCCCATTAATAAAATCATTAGTAGTGCCTCTACTATGAAATAAATCATTAGCAGTACCCTTGTTATTAAATAAATCTTTAGAAGAGCCTCCATTGTTTATAAAGTCAGTTGTGGCCCCGTTATTAATCAAATCAATAGTAGTGACCTCTTTATAAATAAAATCAATAGTAATGCCCCCTGTTATAAAATAAATAAATAAATAGTGCCCCATGTTTTAAATAAATAAATCATAGCAGCTCTTTTTAGAAACAAATATATTATTGCCCCCACCGTTAAAAAAAAAAAAAAAAAACAGGTTGTCTCCATATTTAATACTTACTTTCTGTTCTGAATTAATTCAATGGGAATCTTGTAATCTTTGAAGAGAAAAAAACCCTATGTACGGAACGGACTTCTCCCAAGATGCACTAAATGCCAAATGAGTTATGCTTCAGGAAGCCCAGATAGTTAATTGCTTGGCAACCTATCAAGCGGTCTCGTGCACCTCTCAGCCAATCACAGATAAGACACATCTCTAGATGTATGATATGTAAGTTGAGGAAAATCTTTCCAAAATAGGGAGTCTGTGCTTTTTCGTTGCCAAGATATGCCCACACAAAGTCATTTACAGAGCAGAAAATGTGTCCGAAATAAAATGCAACAATGTGTTCACAATAACCTTATTGTAATGTGCACACTAATGAAATTCAATAAACTGTCACCAAAAGTGTCTCCCAGGGAAAGAGAAAGTAGAAACACTAAACAATCTATCTTGATGAAAATGATGCTAAAGTGTCAAAGCTCTCTGCATTGTCAGTAGTTTACATGGCACATACTTTGGCACACTCCACTACGGAAAAGAGCTGGGCCATCAGGCATTGGGGCCCAACAAGGATTTTCCCAGTATCCTGGTTGACCAGTCCGATGCTGGCACTACAACCCAGAGAACCAGCTGCGCAGAAGGAGATCGCACTGCTGCTTGCCTTTGCCCAATCTAGCGTAGGAAAGGAAAACATGGGGGTGGGGGCAAGGATAAGGAGGAGTGAACGAGGAAGGGGATATTTTCTTTTTTCTTTTTAAATATCTTCCTAAACCTAACTATAACATGTATAAGTGGCATAATACATCACACACATACGGAGTAGATGTGAATTTGGTGCCAACCTAAACCAAGCATCCACTTGCTGCTTGTTTTAGACCGTTTAACAGGAACTGCCAAAAACAAGAAAGACAGCAATGCTTTAATTTTGATAACTCTGAAGTGACTCAGGTGATGGTAGAGACAGACAATTTGAGCAGGAGTACAGGGCCAATTGACAACCAACATATTGCATACTTGCCAACTTTAAGAGTCAGCTGTCCGGGAGGGGGTCCGTCGTTAGGCTCCGCCCCTGTCAAGCGTAACCCATTTTAGCCAATTGCAGCAGGGGGCGGGGCCATGATGCCACATTTAGCCCCGCCCCCCACCATCTTCAACAGCGGCGACTTCGGGATCCGGGAATTTTGCCTGCTCTCTCGGTAGTCCGGGAGAACTCCCAAAAATTCGGGAGTCTCCCGGACATTCCGGGAGAGTAGGCAACTATGACATATTGTAGAGCTGACAGACAGCTGCATGTTATAATACAAAAAGCACAGTTGTCAGTGCTTATACTTACTATTGCAAATCTGTATATATCTAGCAAACTGAAAGTTTGAGGCATCAGTTCATATTTTGATCAAATTTTTAAGCTTGCAACCCATGTCCAGGGTCAGTATCCTGCACTACACAGTCCTACACTGACATCATGCTTCAGATAATACTGAAATGTAGTTAAAATGTACTCAGCTCTAAAGCATCAAGGCTGATATGCAACACAGGTTGCATTTTAAACCACATTCAAATGACCTTCTAGAGACTGGATGGACAACAGCTAAGACAACATTAGGCAGAATTTGGAAACAGAACAGATAAGAAATATGCCAGGACTCGGCCAATCCCACACTTTACAGGGTACCAGCCGTGTGCCAATATAAATGCCACATATGTATAGAGAACAAAAAGATAGTTCTTGTAAGTATTGTGTATATACATATATATCTATATATATATAGATATATATATATATAAATAAATAATCTATATATACTATATGTCAGTAGACTAAATAGACTATATAAAAGAGGCTGAACGTTTATTGTCAGACGATAAAGCTTATGAAGTCCTAAGCAATGATCCTACTAAGCTGTACAAAAATGAATTGTTTTTATTTATTAAATGAAGGAAGAACAATGGGAATTTTAAATAGACACAAATATGAATTTCTTAGAGAAGAACATCCTAAGATACCTGTCTCTTATTATCTCCCTAAAATTCATAAACACCTATCCCAACCACCAGGAAGACCGATTATTTTGGGAATTCATTCCCTGATGTTTAAGTTATCAGCGGGCATAGACGTTTTTCTGCAGCCATTGGTGAGAAAACAAAGGGAGTTTCTTAAAGGATACTACTCAAGTTCGGAGCATTTTAGTCTCAATGAAATGGAGTTCAGACTATCTATTAGCAACATGTGATATAAAGTCTCTTTACACCTGTATTCTACACAAAAAAGGCTGTGATTATGTTGAACATTTTTTATGAAGTATTGGCAAATTAATAATTGCACAGACGGACTTCATTATAAGAAGTATATACTTTATTTTGACACACAATAATTTCTGGTTAGGTGGTTCACATTATAAACAGGTGACCGGTACAGCTATGGGGACAACCTGTGCCACAGGTTTCGCTAATCTATATATGGCTAAATGGGAGAATGATATTATTTGGAATAATAATCCCCATATAGAGCATCTGATTAAATGGTATAGATATATTGATGATGTTTTCATTGTCTGGCAAGGGGATCGAGAAAGTCTAGAAGATTTCATTGTATATAATACTAGAATTTACAGCTGAAATTAGTGCGGAGAAGGTTGCCTTCTTGGACTTAGAGATCTTGATTGAAGAAGTGTCAATATGTACAAAAACATATAGCAAACCAGTAGACTGCAATGGGTTTATCCCAGCATCAAGCAATCACTATAAAAGCTGACTAGACAATATACCTAAAGGGCAGTTCAAAAGAATTCAAAGGAACTGCTCAAAAGTGGAATATTATGCAAAACAAGGGTCTGAGCTAGTAAAAAGGTTTGAAGAAAAGGGTTATGATATGAGTTTAATTAATAAGGACTTTGAAGAGGTGTGGAAGATGAATACATTGGACCTTCTTAAGTACAAGGCAGAAAAAGGAATACATTCAGGAGGAGATATTAAACATGAAGTGGGAAATAAAAACAAATATGACTCAGAAATTAGGTTTATAACACAGTATAGTAGCTCAGCTAAAAAACGCAAATGTATTTTAACGAAACATTGGCATATACTCTCTACCAACTCACAGTATTTCAGCCCATTTTGATGAGATACACAATAGAGATTTTGGGGATCTCAGTTTTTTGGGCATTTGTATTGTAATGCCAGATTGCAGCCATCCCATATAGGAGGGTACTTATGAGTGTATATATGAGTGATTATATACACTACACGCTTAGAAGAACTTGCATTTAGTGGTACATTGCCAAGGTTTGATTTGCTGTATTTTACATATGGAATGAATATCTGTATCACTGTGTCATATATGAAAGTAAATATGACAACTTTTATGATGATGCAAGTATCTTCTTTCTTTGTAACATGAGAGTTTGCAGGTCTGATTATAGCATCTGGATGGACTCGAGTAAACAACATCGATTGTTACTGGAGGACGCTGGCTATTACCTAGATAAGGATTTTCTTCAATTACCTACGCAATGGGGGCATAACTTATACCTATATTATCGGTATTTTTATTTTTATTTATATATTTTTTGTCTTTTTACTATCAATATTTTCTCTGGGGTTCCCTGGTATATCATTTGTTTTATTACAGGAACTATTTTGAGACATAGATTGCCATGATATAAACTAGAGCTCCACTTCTTTTGAATTCTCCGAAATGATGATAAGGCAGTTTCCTTTCCATTCTGTATAGTGCCTACTAGTGTAAAATAGGTATCTTGTAGAGTCCATAGGTCCAAAGTAGGTTTTCGTATAAATATTGTCTTAGTGTAAATATGGAGGTCATCATTAAGAAGTCTACAGTTAAAGAAAACAATGGGGTATGAGTATTTTACAGATTAAGAATAAAAGAATCTTGGACAGGTAGAAATGCCAGCTGGGGCCATCCAATTGGTAACCAGTTGTCATTTCAGTCTCTGCCTTGGATCCCTCCTTCCTGTGGTTCTCACACAACAGTGGTCCAACAGACGTCTCCAAGCATGGTAAATATAATGACCTTACTATAAAGAGCAAGTGCAGTGGTTGTATAATCGCCTAATATCTTTGATAATAATTAGGGCGTCATCTGAGGTTATGTGTGTTTTCAAAGTCAACTTTTACCATTCTGAAAACTGGATGTTACAAGTAGGTTTATAAAATCAGAGCTGATTTTATAATATGAGAAGATTATTGTTTTATTTATTGAGTGTAGCAATCGTTGATAAACTAGGTAATAAATTACGTGAAATATTTAATTAGCATTTAAGATGATGGATATAAGGATATAATAAAGAGATCTTATGCTAAGCTGATCTTACAATTCTTTTGTGCTTTCTTTGAACATATATATTATGATTTATTTTAATTTATGCATTTTTTTGCATGGAAAGTGCAAAGGTTTTTGGTGCAGATCTATAATTCTGTGATGTGTGCAGCATTCCTGCCTGATATAATTAACCAAGAAATAAACATTTGTGATTCTCTTTAAATTCTTCTTGGATCTACATTGGATGGGGGAATCTTTCTTGCTAGCAACTTTAAAACCTGCAGAATTTCTCAGTTCTCTCCTATTCCTATTCCTTGATATCCCAAGACCATGCTGCAGCTCTCAGCTGCTCAACCAGAATGATGTCACATCATTGTGATGTCATCAAGTTGTTTTTATTTCTCCAAATTTTAGTTGTTGCCATTCTGATAACTTGTAGGATTATAAAAATGTTTGAACTGTTTGCTCTAGATTAGACTCTGTTAATATATTATATAATGTATTAGATAACAAAATAGATGAATAATGTTTAAGGAGAACAGCTGACTCATTATGATGGAAATGGTGTCTGTGTTTTTAGATATACGTATTAGTTCTTTACATTTTGTCTTCTCTCTTCATCATCTTTATTTTATCCAACCTACTTATTCAATCCAGAAGTTTTGAAGAACAATAAAAACAAGAACTTCAACAATTTGTTATCAGAAGTATAATATTTAATTACATGTAATGCAGTGTTCAAATTGGATTTTAGATTCATTTTAACACTATATAGTATAATATAAGACATATTAAATTATGTAAAGCTATTCACCCTGTGTCCCCCACCTCTCCCTCCTGTCTCCTTTGTGTACTTACATTTTCCCTCATATCTCCATAGTATTATAATAAAACTTTCCAAAAATATCTCCCTTATATTTTCCATGTTACACTTTATCTTTCCCTTATCTGTTTCTTTTCTCTGTTCCTACATGCCCCTATTCCAGGTATCCCAGTCTCTCCCTCCCTACCTGTTGTCCCCTGTGCCTCACATCCTGCTTCTCTCACTCCTCCCTCCTTGATCCTCTCTATCTATCCCTGTTCCTGCTTCTGTTATTCCCTTTTACTAGTTAATTCACACTTTTGCCCTTCCAAAATCACTCAGTAGCCACCTTCAACACACTGCACCCTCCTCCAACACACTGCACCCTCCTCCATCACACTGCACCCTCCTCCATTGCTCTGCACGCTCATTCATCACAATGTGCCCCCTCCATATTACACTGTGCCCCCTTCATGTCTCTCCCTGTGCCCCCTCTATGTCTCTCCCTGTGCCCCCTCCATATCACTCTCTGTGCCCCCTCCATATCACTCTCTGTGTCCCCTCTATATCTCTCTCTGTGTGCCCCCTCCATATCTCTCTCTGTGCCCCCATAAATCATTCTGTCCCTCTCCCTTCTATACTTACCTTTTTATGTACCTTCTTTCTTTTGTTGTCTTCTCTTTTCTTCTCTGCCTTCTGTGTTCTTTTTTTCAGTGGTGCATCCGGCTGCTCTTCTGGTTCCTCTCTGCTCCCTGCTTGTCTCACTGACTGTCAGGTGTGACATCCCGACAGTCAGAATTGAGCAGAGAGGAGCCAGAAGAGCAGCCAGATACAGCACATGCAGGAAGGCAGGCCGAGCGGAGCACCTCTCAGGCTGGCGCTCCCCCTCCTTGCCTATCTCGCTTACTGCTGTCAAGGCTGAAGAAGTGGGGCGGAAAAGTTCAGTTATGACATACCGGCACATACCGCCCCACTTTGTGTACTGATGTAATGGCAATTATTGTTTGGCAAGTAGGTATGGGTAACTGTTCTTAAAAGATGCATTTTAATATGCTGTATAGAAGAGCTTTATTAAATTTATTCAATTGAATTGAACTAGATGATATAATGTTCTATATTACCTATATTGTGTGACATCAACTATAGCCTGCCAGTGTTACTACTGTTATACTTATTGAATAAGGTTATCCATCTGTAAACAATAAAAACATGTCCTCTTAGATTGTTATGCACAAAACTATTTATTATTCTATTATATATAAAAATCATAACTTTATGATAGATTTTTATTAATTGTACATAACTATGTCTAACAGTATAATTCTATTCGTACTTTTGCAGTCAGTTAGAGAAATAATAAACATGCAGCACAATCTACAGGTGCCAGATATGCCTGGAATATTGCTATGCAGGAAATTTGAATGACAAAAGCAATCAGAACACTCCAGGCAGCGTGTCCAAGTAGCCAGTGAAGAAGATCCTAAAAACTTCAAATTGCTTATCATAGCCGACTACAGGACCCTGCAGGCAAAGCAAGCTAGAGTTTTTCAGGCAATGTTAAGAGACACAAAGAAGATAATTCTATCAAAGATTGAATACAAAGCAACAGTGCCAAAGATCGCCCTGATATTTTCCATAAAGTACTTGGCATTGACAAGGAACCAGAGAACACGAGACCTTCTCGTTGAAGCTCTAACAATTATAAAAAGCATTTTGAAAAAAAAAACAACCCAGAGAAAGATTCTATGACAAAACATGTCACCTTTACTCTCTAAAATGCTAAAGAAACAATGATAAAAGTTATTTAGATTGAAAGTTGCTTGGTTTATTCTGTTCTTGCTGTGTTTTAATGGTCTACAAACTAACAAGCTAACCACCAGCTCTATTAAAAGATGAGACTTTTGCTTTGATATCTAAAGTAAAACAGTATTTCGTTTTTTAAGAATTAATATGACACCATACTGTATTATACTGTTCTGGTGACCAATATACCACGCAAAGCCTTATTCTGATGACTATAATAAAAAATGTATTATAGTGGTGCATATTATAAAATGCAATATTTAAGTTTGGTGACAAGTATAGAACCAGGTCATTTCAATGACAAGTATACAATGCAATGCCCAGAGTGGTGACCAATACCAGGACAAGACCCATTGTGGTGATAAGTATACAATTACATGATTTATCCTGGAGACAAGTACATAATACAAGCATTCTATTGTGGTGACGAGTCTACCATGCAAACCCCATTTTGGTGACGGGTTTACCCTGCAGAATCCTATTGAATAGTGTACAATGATGAGTACCACTCTGATGACCAGCACATTACATTGAGAATCCTATAATATCTTTTAACTGCTTATGTTAATACACTACAAATATGTTAAAAAAGGCACTTTTCATACTAGAACACTTTTGAACAAATTCATAGAGAAACTGCATTTCTAGTTTGTGCCAATGTCAAAAGTACTCTTTGCATATATTTTTTTTCCAGTAAAGTTGTTATATCTAGCCCTATGTATCTTAATTATTTGCTGCATGTAAGCCCAGAGATAGTGTTGAACTGGGTCATGAAGCGCCCACCAGGAAAATCAATGGTAGAGGCCCACTTAATAGCATACATGGAGCATGGCCAGCCCGCGGAGGGCGCGACTAGCACACAGATCTAAGAATAATAATTGTAAAGAGGTCACATTGGTTTTCTCCAATCAGATCTTAGGAGGATAGTTTAGAAACAGTTCAATAAGGTCATATAACAATGTGGATAAAATGAATTACCACAGAGGGTCCTGGGAGACCTTTCCTGCTGCTTCACATGGCAGTAACTTGGACTCCTCTCTAAAAGCATGCAGAGGTTTTTTTTATGGCGCCACAGATGTCATGTGACCTAATGATGCTGCAACGCTTAATAAAAGAAGCTCTGCATGATAGATAGTATAGTAATGGTAAGGTGTATTGGGGCCCCAGGCAGTTGCACCATTCCTCCCATAAAATAATCTGCCTTTGCATGGGACACAGTGAGTGGGGCCCACTGGGAATTTCCCTGGTATCCCAGTAGTCCAGTCCTACACTGCCTGTCACCTCCACACTAATGCATGAAGCCCTATAATTCCATACTAGCATCTTGCACTTTTACACCCTTAAAGTCTGTGCAAAAAATTCTAGTTCCATAATAATGCATGGCACCCCTTCACTTATCATGTTAAAACTCTGCACTCCCAACTAACTCACTGGCAGTAAAATCCGTTGATCATAATGCAGTCATGTATTGTACAGCCATCAAATAAACACACTAAAACAATTTATGTTGAATCCTCCCCTGTCTTTTTTTGACCCCTCATCCTCAAATGATGACAATTCTTATCTTATATACAGTTAAACTGTTTTGCCACTCTCAAAAAATAAAGAATAAATAAAGCAATAATCTTCTAATAATATAAAATCAACCCTGGCTTTTTTTTTTTATAAAGCTACCTGTAACATCCAATTATCAGAATGGCATAAACTTGGCAATGGAAGAGGCACAAATAAACTTTGATGACATGACGGTTATGAATTCTTTGACTGGTTTATGCTAGGGATGTGCACCGGCGACTTTTGAGGTCTCCTGTTTTGTGTTTTGGATCCGGATTTTCGCGATGTTTTGGGTTCGGATTTGTTTCGCAAAACACCTGCCGAAAGGTTTTGGTTCGGATTTAAGGTTTTGGATTCTGATTTTTTTTGAAAAAAACCTAAAAAGTGTAAAAATCAAGTTTTTGGGCTTATTTTCACTCCTACGCTATTATTAACCTCAATAACATTCAATAACAATTATTTCCACTAATTTAAAGGCTATTCTGAACACCTAACACCTCACAATATTTTATTTTTTTTAGTACAAAACGTTGCAACGAGGTATCTTTCTGGACTGCGTAGAGGAGTGTTCCCCACAATATAATTAAAAACCCATCAACTGGTCTGAATTACACCCAAAAATAGTATCTGGACTGCGTAGAGTAGTGGGCACTGGGCACCACAATAAAATATAAAGAAAACCTTCAACAGGTCTGAATTACACCCAAAAATAGTATCTGAACTGCGTAGAGGACTGGCCACTGGCCACCACAATATAATATATAGAAAACCTTCAACAGGTCTGCATTACACCCAAAAATAGTATCTGGACTGCGTAGAGGACTGGCCACTGGCCACCACAATATAATATATAGAAAACCTTCAACAGGTCTGAATTACACCCAAAAATAGTATCTGGACTGCGTAGAGGACTGGCCACTGGCCACCACAATATAATATATAGAAAACCTTCAACAGGTCTGCATTACACCCAAAAATAGTATCTGGACTGCGTAGAGTAGTGGGCACTGGGCACCACAATAAAATATATAGAAAACCTTCAACAGGTCTGAATTACACCCAAAAATAGTATCTGGACTGCGTAGAGGACTGGCCACTGGCCACCACAATATAATATATAGAAAACCTTCAACAGGTCTGCATTACACCCAAAAATAGTATCTGGACTGCGTAGAGTAGTGGGCACTGGGCACCACAATAAAATATATAGAAAACCTTCAACAGGTCTGAATTACACCCAAAAATAGTATCTGGACTGCGTAGAGTAGTGGGCACTGGGCACCACAATAAAATATATAGAAAACCTTCAACAGGGCAGAATTACACCCAAAAATAGTATCTGGACTGCGTAGAGGACTGGCCACTGGCCACCACAATATAATATATAGAAAACCTTCAACAGGTCTGCATTACACCCAAAAATAGTATCTGGACTGCGTAGAGGACTGGCCACTGGCCACCACAATATAATATATAGAAAACCTTCAACAGGTCTGCATTACACTGCACATACGGCTGCTCCTCCATCCTCTCCATCATATACATGTTGGAGTTTCAGCATGTCAAAACCTCTTGTTTTTGATAATGACAGTGCATTTTGAATATTTTTCGATTTGCCCCACAACACTGAATGTACTTTATCTATGATACGCATCTATCTTTCTTGACTGCGTAGTGTGGTGGCCCCAGTACACAATTTGGTACCGAGGCCACAATATAATTAAAAAACCCTCCACGGGTCAGAATTCCACCAAAAAAGGGTATGGACTGCGTAGTGTGGTGTGCCCGGAACACAATTTTTTACAGCGCCAACAATATAATTTAAAAATTGGGCATCAACTGTCACCGTTGTTTAATATCTGATACACCTAAATATAGACTGCACAGTGGAGTGGCCCCGGTAGTAAATTTGGTGCCGGGGCCACAATACCTCCTCCAACTTCCAAGTGTAGTGTTTATAAAGACAGACAGCATCGAAGTGTTATTTGTTGACTTTCTTAACCCTAAAATTGTCCCTGTTGCAAATATTCGTGCAATGGAGAGTTACTTTTTCATTGAAAGACTCAAGCTTTCAAGTGTAGTGTTTATAAAATATAAACAACAATACAGTAGTTCTAGAGCACGTCAATCCCTCTTGTTTTAAATTATGACAGGGCATTTTACTTTTGGTTTAATTTCCTGAATTTGTTTAAATTTGGTTTTACTTTTTGAACATGGCAAACGACTGTTGATTGGTCATATAATGCAAAAAAAAAAGTTCCAAGATGGAATTGTCCTTGGGCCCTCCCACCCACCCTTATGTTGTTGAAATAGGACATGCACACTTTAACAAACCAATCATTTCAGCGACAGGGCCTACCAAACAACTTTGGCTGAAATGATTGGTTTGTTTGGGCCCCCACACCAAAAACATCATTTTTTCAACGTTGTGAGGAAGCAACCTCCTTCGCCGCTTACTGACCAGGTTCCCAGCTGCACTAAAAACTATTTCCGAGTACACACTGGAGGGGGGACAACTCAGTTAAAAAATAGAGCCAGTTTGTACAGGGGCTTCCAAACTGCCTTTTGGAGTTCTACCACGTCACTACCTCTAGTTAATTTTGATTGCAAGGCTTGTAAATATAAATACTTTGAAGATAAAAAAAGCAGGCTGCACAGACTGTAGAGCTAGAAAGTGTAATTAAATGGACCACGTTACTTTGGTGGCTATCTATACCCCCCCCCCCCGCCCTACACTTGTAGTTGAATATAAATAAAGCAGCCTGCATAGACTGTAGAACTAGAAATTCAAATATACAAAGAAATGGACAAAGGCAGTTTGGTATCTGTCTGCATCAGATCCCCTCTCCACTAGGAGTAAAACAGAAAACTATTCAGCCGTTATATAATCTAGAATATAAATAGAAATTGAGAAAGGCAATTTGGTATCTGTCTGCATCATAATCATCAACATCCTCCTCAGCGCCAGCTACATCAATATCCTCCTCCCGGTGTACAACATTCACACCTTCATTAGCCAAATCTGTAACTGGACTGTGGGTGATCCTTCCAGCATATGCAGAGGGCGTGCTGCAAATGCTGGATGGAGTCACCTCTTCCCGTACAGTGATGGGAAGGTCAGGGTTCACAACCAACAACACCCTTGGACTCGCCTTGGGGATTTGTGATGTCATCTGTTTAGAAGGCAGAGTTCTTTGCTGTTTTGTTGTTGTTGCTGACAGCATAACTCTCTTAAATTTTTTGTAGGGGGGGGAGGAGGAGGGCTTAGATCCTTGGGTGAAGCTGGACCACTAGTCATGAACACGGGCCAGGGCCTAAGCCGTTCCTTGCCACTACGTGTCGTAAATGGCATATTGCCAACTTTACGTTTCTCCTCAGCTGATTTTAAGTTTCTCTTTTTGCTATTTTTTGAGAACTTGGGCTTTTTGGATTTTACATGCCCTGTACTAGGAGATTGGGCATCGGGCTTGCCAGACGACGTTGATGGCATTTCATCGTCTATGTCATGACTAGTGGCAGCAGCTTCAGCATTAGGAGGAAGTGGGTCTTGATCTTTCCCTACTTTATCCTCCAAATTTTGGTTTTCCATTATATGTAGCACAAGAGAGCGTACCCCTAAGCCACACACACTCGGCAAAGCCTTTAAAAATTATATGCGGCACAGGAGAGTAGCACTGGACTTATACTGCTGAATCAGTGAACTTTGTAATAGCAGTACCACTGGACTTATACACTGCTGAATCAGTGAACTTTGTAATAGCAGTACCACTGGACTTATACTGCTGAATCAGTGAACTTTGTAATAGCAGTACCACTGGACTTATACTGCTGAATCAGTGAACTTGGTAATATTGCAGTACCAATGGGCTTATACTGCAGGATTGGTTTTGCAAATTTTGTTGTAATTAATTTTTTTTTAAATTATTTTTTTGTATTTTTTTTTTAAACTTTTTTTTAGTTTTTTAAACACTTGGGAATAATGGGGAAATAACTATGCCCTTAGAAGCACAGAGCACAGGACACAGCACCACTGGACTGAACAGGACACAGCACAGGACCCAGCAGCACCACTGAACTCAAAATTGACAGAGCACAGCACACAACACCACTGGACTGATACTGCAGAATGTGTGAACTTTGTAATATTGCAGTACCACTGAACTTTTACTGCTGAATGTGTGAACTTGGTAATATTGCAGTACCAATTGACTTATACTGCTGGATTGTTTTTGCAAATTTGGTTATAATTATTATTTTTTTTAATTTTTAATTTTTATTTTTTTTATAACTTTTTTTTCATTTTTTAAAAACTTGGGAATAATGGGGAAATAACTATGCCCTTAGAAGCACAGAGCACAGGACACAGCACCACTGGACTAAACAGGACACAGTACAGGACCCAGCAGCACTACTGAACTCAGCAGGACAGAGCACAGGACACAGCACCACTGGACTGATACTGCAGAATGTGTGAACTTTGTAATATTACAGTACCACTGGACTTTTACTGCTGAATGTGTGAACTTGGTAATATTGCAGTATCAATGGGCTTATACTGCAGGATTGGTTGTGCAAATTTTGTTGTAATTAAAAAAAAATTAAATTAGTTTTTTGTATTTTTTTAAATAACTTTTTTTTAATTTTTTAAACACTTGGGAATATTGGGGAAATAACTATGCCCTTAGAGAAGCACAGAGCACAGGACACAGCACCACTGGACTGAACAGGACACAGCACAGGACCCAGCAGCACCACTGAACTCAGAAGGACAGAGCACAGGACACAGCACCAATGGACTGAGCACAGCACTGCACAGCACAGAACTGAACAGCACGAGATATAGCAGGACAGAGGACCACCTAACACATCCTCCCTCTACCCTGATCAGTGCCCGAGTGAAGATGGCGGCGACTAGCGGGGAATTTATAGGATCCGAGTATCGCGAGATCCGACAACGGGATTATGAGTCATAGCCTCGGTTTCAGATTTGAATTTGGCGCCAATACCCGGATCTGTCTCGGAACCGACTCGGATCGGCAACGTTCGGGTGGGCTCGGATTTCAGAAATCCGAGTGCGCTCATCTCTAGTTTATGCAACCTCTTCACTTGAACACTATAGAGGGGTCCTGATACCCACTTTGACTAGAGACCTCTGCTGGACCGCTGCTGTGACAATGTGTAAGAGCCACACTAAGGAAGACTTGTTGGCTATTTTCTTAATATATGGCATCAGTTGACATTTCTACTTGCGCATTAGGCTCTTTATGTAACACTTAGGGGTTCATTTAGCATTGAAGATATGCCAGGAAATGCATTTCCGTACTGCACATGTGCACCAAAAATGCACACACATACATCCATATCGAGATTGTTGCATTGTTAATTTGCATCTCCTTGCTCCCTAAGAGGAGAAATAGGGAGGGGTGGCAAACGGTAAACTGAGTACAGTAAGGGCACGTTCAGGTAATTCATCATAACTAGACAAGGACACATCCAGATATACCTTTTAGGAGGTAGGTACTGGATTGCTGGTGCAATGATTATGATTGTTGTCAGCTACACTAGCTATTCACTTCTCATTAACAGATTGCATACTGACCTCTTTAGATGTTAGTAAGTAATCCATAAGCATTGCGGCTATATTAAATCAAGTAGCAGCCATATATTCTGATTACTTATTTGACATTTCTCTTTGGCTCTTGTATATATGACACTTTATTACCTTTATAGCCGGGAAAATCCACAATACCATAATGTTTATTAAAAAATATATATGGTTAAAACTAGAGATGGTCACTGACCCCCGTTTTTTGGTTTTGGATTCGGTTTTGGGTCTGGATTACCGTCGTGTTTTGGTTTTGGTTTTGGTTTTGCAAAACCGCCATTGCGTGTTTTGGTTTTGGTTTTGGTTTTGTTTGGTTTTGTTTTGCTATTTTTTTGGAAAATCCATGTTTTTGGGCCTAAATTAACCCAATTTAGTGCTCCAACTGTTTTAGAGACAAGTAATCTAATTGTTGAGGTAATAAATAATCCAAAAAAACAGTTTAATTCTTCGTTGGTAGGCCTATTCTACACATAAAACAGATTGTCTCCCTCTCCATCTATGCATATTGGCAATGCAGCCATCGTCTTTGAATGTATATTACACCCTACACTTATAGTTAAATATGTAAAGAAATGGAAAAAGCCAGTTTGGTTTCTGTCTCTATAGGCCCCCCTCTACTTGTATAAAATACCCAAAAATGCAGCCATTATAGACTGTACAATATTATGAAAAATGGACAAAGCCAGTTTAGGGTCACTCTGTCTATGACACCCTACCCTTAAGGATAAATTGCCCTAACAGCAGCCTTTCAATATGGAAATGCCACAAGTCCCTTTCCTCTTTGGGGGTAGATTGCACCCTACACTTACATAGAAAGTTTTAAAAAGATGTTATCGGCATCATCTTCAGCTTAATCCTCACCCTCATCAGTGTGTACGTCATCATCACAGACTATCAATTCATCGCTGCTTGAATCCGCCATTAGAGAACAGTCAGTGCTTGGATGTCTTGGATGGTGAAGGCCTTCCTCGTGGAAGATGTAGTTCATTTTTATAAACATCATTTTCTCCACATTTTTGGGAAGTAACCTTCTACGGCGATCACTGACTAAGTTCCCTGCTGTGCTGAACACTCGTTCAGAGTACACACTGGAGGGTGGGCAGCTTAGGTATTGCAAAGCAAGTTTGTACATGGGTTTCCAAATGGCCTGCTTTTCTTCCCAGTAAGGAAAGGGACTGTCTGACATTTCCATATTAACTACCTCTTGGAAGTAATCCTCCACCATCCTTTGCATGTTTATACTCGTATTGGATGGAGTTATGGGCAAAGTGACACATTTTTTTGAAAAATCCTTCAAACCAGCCCAGATGTTAAATTGTTCTGGTCTGCCCCCTGTGTCTTCCCTGCTTCTTTTTTGGAAATTTAATTTTTTACGAGCAGCAGCTTGAGAAAGTGAAGGAGGACACATCGTCAAGCCGAGGCCTAGTTCAGCGGCCAACTTGCTGAGCAATAGCTCCTTGCAAAAGTTCACATCTCGCTCATTTACAAGTAAAGACTCAATGTAGGTTTTAAACCTTGGATCAAGCACAGTGGCCAAAACGGACTGATCCGAGTTCAAGATCTTAATAACTCGAGGATCATTGTGAAGCGAATTAAGTACTTGATCGACAAGGCCAACATACTTTGCTGAATTGCTTGCTTTCAGCTCCTCCTTCATTTTCTCAAGCTGCTTTTCCAATAGTCTAATTAAAGGAATGACTTGGCTCAAACTAGCAGAGTCTGCACTCACCTCACACGTCACAACTTCAAATGGTTTCAGCACCTTGCACAGCACTGAAAGGATTCCCCACTGTGCAAGAGTGAAATACATCCCCCCTCCTTTCCCAATGTCATGGCTTGTGCAATATGCTTGGATGGCTTTGCGCTGTTTCTCCATCCTCTGAAGCATGTACAGGGTGGAATTCCACCGAGTTACCACCTCTTGCTTAAGTTGGTGGCAGGGCAAGTTAAACTGCTCTTGGAGCTGCTGTAATCTCCTACATGCTGTGGCTGAATGCCTGAAATGGCCTGAAATTTTACGGGCCACCGAAAGCATCTCCTGCACCTCACGGTTATTTCGTAGGAAGCTCTGCACCACCAAGTTGATGGTGTCAGCAAAATAGGGAATATGTTGGAAATCACCCAGCTGTAATGCTCGCACTATATTGTTGGCGTTATCTGAAATGACATACCCTGGGGAGAGTCCGAGTGGTATAAGCCATGCATCAATCACATCTCTCAGTTTGCGTAACAAATTGTCAGCCGTATGCCTGTTAGTGAAGCAGGTGATACAAAGAGTGGCCTGTCTGTGACAAATGGTACGTAGTGGTGTACATGCTGCTGCTGTTCCTGCTGGTGAAGGTGAATGACCAACCCAGTGGGCTGTCACAGTCATATAGTCTTTGGTTTGGCCACTTCCACTTGTCCACATATCTGTGGTTAAGTGAACAGTGGGCAGAATGGCATTTTTCAGCGCAATCTCTACATTTTTACACACTTTTTGGTATAGTTGTGGAATAGCTTTACGGGAGAAATGGTGTCGCGATGGAATTCTGTAACGCGGACACAAAACCTCAATTAACTGTGAAAAACCAGCTGCGTTTATTGTGGAGATTGGACGCAGATCTAACACTAACATTGCAGCCATGGCGTCTGTGATTCGCTTGGCGACTGGGTGACTGCTGTCATATTTGCTTTCCCTCGCAAATGATTGTTTCACAGTTAATTGCTGAAATGTAGGACTGCTCATTTTATTAACCTGCCTCTGGGATGACGATTCACCCCCAGCAGCAGCAACAGCAGCAGCAGGACTAACGCTTTCTTCAGAGGAATCAATAATAGTGCCGGAGTCATCCAGCCTTAAGTGGGATGCCGGGCTAACTCCGAGCGCTACTGAGGATATTGATGAGGATGGTGTGGTGGGTGTATTTTGTAGCCGTCGGTATGTCGGTGAGCGGAGGGTCTTAGCTGATGAGGGAGTGCTTGTATTCTTTTGGGAAGAACTTTCAGCTTTTCCCAACACTTTGCCTTGAACTCTTGTTAAATGGCGTAACATAGACGAGGTTCCAAGATGGTTAAGGTCCCTCCCTCGACTGACTGTGGCTTGACATACAATACAAATGGCTATACAATTGTTGTCTGGATTTGGGTAGAAATAATTCCACACATAAGAAGTGGATTTTTTTGTTTTATGCCCAGGCATGACAATGGCCTTTTTCTTGTCACGTGCCAGAACTGCTGCCACTGGTGCAGGACTTACACAAACAACCTCATCCTCATCAACATCCTCATTAGCGCCCTCGTCGCCTACACAAATCTCCCCCTCATCCTCTTCTAATTCCAAAGTGGCATCCTCAATTTGGGTATCACCGGCTACACTCGGGCTATTAAGGCACACATCAGCAGAATGCTCACGATTAGACATCCCACTGTTGGATGGACTCTCCACAGGAATTGTTGTCATTTGTGAATCAGAGCAAATATTCTCCTGTAATGCCTCACTGTTATCTTGCAGCTCGGCTTTGACGCGTAACAGTAGTTGTGCACCAATTGTAGGCTGGGTAAATTTTTGGGATCTGCCACTAATAGCCAAAGGTGAAGGCCTCATTCTCTCTTTGCCACTGCGTGTGTAGAATGGCATGCTTGCAATTTTTTTTTTATCGTCACTTAACTTTTGCTCAGTTACACTTCTTTTTCGCTTCAATACAGTAAATTTTTTTTTGGTTTTTGTTTTTTGCACTAATTTGAAAACACTCTATTGTTTGACATCGCCTTGGCCAGATGACGTACTGGGAACACTAACATCAGGACTGGTGACAGAACCTGGTTGCTCATTCAGATCATATGTGGACTGCTTTGAATCCATTCTGAGCGCAAACCACTGGGGAGTGCTAAAAATTATTTGGTAGATACTGCTGACAGATATGACTTTTGACAGCCAGAAATATTAATGCACAATAAGGGAGGACACCCCAAAAGCACTGAGGAGTGCTAAAAATTATTTAGTAAATACTGCTGACAGATATGACTTTTGACAGCCAGAAATATTAATGCACAATTAGGGAGGACACCCCAAAAGCACTGAGGAGTGCTAAAAATTATTTAGTAGATACTGCTGACAGATATGACTTTTGACAGCCAGAAATTTTAATGCACAATTAGGGAGGACACCCCAAAAGCACTGAGGAGTGCTAAAAATTATTTAGTAGATACTGCTGACAGATATGACTTTTGACAGCCAGAAATATTAATGCACAATTAGGGAGGACACCCCAAAAGCACTGAGGAGTGCTAAAAATTATTTAGTAGATACTGCTGACAGATATGACTTTTGACAGCCAGAAATATTTATGCACAATTAGCGCTGGGGAGTGCCAAATATTAAGAAAAAATAATAAACCTCTATCCTCCTCTCTGCACTAGCGATTTTGGTTAGAGCAATTGCAAGAACAATATTGTATTCTCTGTCCCTGCTCTAATCAGCGTATGACTACACCCTGCTCTCTCCCTCTGTCAAATGGCGATGGATTGCTGTGGAGGCGTGTATTTATAAAGTTGAAGTATCGCGAGAACCGAGCCCCGAGATCCGACGACGTCACAATGACGTTTGGCCTCGATTTGGATTCGGAACGGGCGAGAGAGTACCAAGCTGCTCAGCTCGGTACTCGGATACCCAAAGTTCGGGTGGGTTCGGTTCTCGGAGAACCGGACCCGCCCATCTCTAGTTAAAACGCAATGTCTACTTTATTTTTATTCATATCTATTATAGTTTTTGTGGGAAGAACAAAATACTGAATTACTTATATTAAAATTAGAAATGTATTTAAACAAAGCAATTACAAATGCAATAAAGATATCAAATAATATTTAAACTAAACAAGACAGATGAACAGTAAATACATATTATTTGATAATTAGTAAACTAAAATAGGCTGAAAGAGCAAGTCTTATAAAGATATGGCCAGATCCCAGAGGAGGATAACAATACTGAATATAAGATATTTAAATATTCACACATAAAACAAGAGATGAGCAGAGGAGGACAGAAGTGTTGCTTTAATAAAAAGGGGTTTTATTACACAGAGCTCTTCTCACTCATTACTAAGCCAAATAACCCAAGGCAGCAATTACTCTTCAGCCAGCATAAACCTCGCTGAGCAAATGGTAGTTGGGCTAGGGCGGGAATAGCAGATATGACGGGACAGAGAGGAGAGGGAGGAGCCAGCTCCACCTACTGACATCACCACACACCGCCTGCCAATCAGTAACATCCACTACATCACTGTTCCTCATTGTGTGTACGCATGGCCTCATATTAATAGCCAATAAAAAAAATACATTTTTGTTTTGTGTTTCTACCGATCAGGAATGTTTTAATGAAATAATGAATTCATGCTTCAATACTAATTTTGTGTCTACATGATTGGTGTTTTAATACATTTACTAAAGTCAATAAACTTAATTTATTTAGTTTTGATTTTTTTTTGTTTAGATTGTTATTGGTTGTCCATATGTATAGTGATTAGTGCTGCATGCAGGTAAACAGAATGCAAAGTAGATATTGTCCTTTACAGGACAGCTGCCAGCTGGTATAATATACATTGGAATTATTCTCTGCATTTCTCATATACATAGTACTTGCTACCTTACATATTACTTTTTTAATGTAGTTTAATTAACTGTAGTATCTCAAAATACATGCACAAACTCGGGGCATGGTGATTGCGGACACTTTATCTTCTTCATTTGCCAGAAGTGTCAGATGGTGAGTCCAGACTTGGACCTGGTAAATCTCTGCTTGCCACTGCCAGCCAGTGTCGCTGGGGAGCTGAGTTGATGAAACTGCCAGATTTACTAAAGGCTAGTAAAAGGCTAAAAATCACAATACTACAAACCACCACTTTACAAATCTCCATCCTGATTTTTAACATGATCAAAATACAAACAGACAGATTTACTAAGCTGCTGTTTGACAAACTGCCATAAAAGAGCCAGCAAAACAGTTAGAATAAAAGAGGTGTTGTTTGAGCTATTTTGACATTAAGAATATAGCATGAGGCACTATTGACTTATGAATTATGGGAACAATCATTATTTATTTATTTAGTGGCAAAATGTATTTAAAATTAACTTAAGGGGGCACATAATATTTTTCATTATGTTAAGGGGCAATATTATTGTATTATTATATTATGGGGGCAATATGTGTGCGTCATGAATAATTATTGCCCTCATTAGCAATCAAATAGTATTGCCCTCTTAATATAATTGTATATTCATATTGGTCCCATAATATAATACATTATTATTGGCCCCTTAATATAATGGGAAATAAACTTTGCACCATAAGCTAATTAAGAATTGATTATGCCCCTTAATCAAAAATTTCAATATAATTCATAAATCAGTGGTGTCTCCACTAATGTTCTGAATAGCTTAAACACCAATGTTTGAGTTATCTAGCCATTCAGGAACAAGCATTAAAATATCTGTCATTTTTATAGTGGTTTTATTAAACCGGTGGTTTGGTAGTTGATCTAGCTGTTTTCAGTCCGCCACACATCGCCAGGCATATAGCATCCCAGCCTCAAACTGTTCTATAATAAAATTGTATTAGGTGGTGGTTTTAAACTGCCACCTAAAACAATTTTTAATAAATCTATCCCTTAGTTTCTCACATATCGAATTCCTGTGGAGGTGTGAAACAGACGTTGTTATTTCTTTAGTTGATATTTTAACCCTACCCATTGTTTCTTTGACATCTTTTTAATATATAGTGGTAGGTTAATTGGCTGCTATCAAAATTGACCCTAGACTGTGTTTCTGTCTGTCTGTGTGTGTTAGGGAATTTAGACTGTAAAATCCAATGGGGCAGGGACTGATGTGAGTGAGTTCTCTGTACATCGCTGCAGAATTAGTGGCGCTATATAAATAAATAAATAATAATGATGATGATGATGATGATATTTGTCTGCTCACAAACTTAGCACTAACTTTTTACTTGAGTGTTTTTTTACATCTAATTAATTAAGCATAGTTTAATTCAAGAAATAAGTCAAAGCATGAGCAGATAAATATCACCTCGATAGATGAGTCATGTTGATTACGCATGGAAGAAAACAGCTTTCCTGAAATTAGTGCACTACTGTACCTCAGAGGAAGCCTTGCCAGCTACCCTTTAAAGATCCTGCTCTGGACTCTGATTCGTTGGCAATCCACTAACCATTTCAAATCATGTCCCTTATCTTTGAATCATTGGTATGGTCAACCAGAACTGTTATCCTATTGCCCCTAAGGAAAATGCAGTTATTATCTGTTACAGTAAACTTCTTTGAAAACCTTGTGAATGCCATCAGATTTGCTGCATGCTCTGAAAATATGTTTATGGTAGTTTCAATCATGTGCTCGGAAGGCATTTTTTTACACCTTGCAATCAACAAAATTGAAGTTTAAAAAAAAGCAGTTTTTTTTTTAGGAAAATTAAATGAAAATAACAAACCTACACTACCATGGTTGGATAAATGTGCTTTGTGAAAGTCCTTTTTTCTTTCATAGCTGTGAGTCTTTTTGAAGAAGTCTCTATCAACTTTGCACCCCTGTACATTGTATATTTATATATAATTTTGTAAATGTTGCCGTGCTGTAATTTTATCAAACTACAATATGTCATTCACGTATATGTGTGTCAGTTGTAAATATGCTTGGAAAATAGAGTCTTTCAATGTGAATTTCTGCAACTCCAGAATTATAAACATTCTTGAATTACACCCCAAGTGCAGAGTGAGGTGACATTATTATTATTCTTTATTTAAAAGGCACCACAACACAGGATAAAGGGCTTAATTCATTAAGGAAAGTAAAGCAAAAAAAATAGTACATTTTCTCCTGGACAAACCATCAATGCAAGGGGTGCAAAGTAGTTAATTATTTTGCACATAAATTAAATACTGGCTGTTTTTTCATGTAGCACAAAAATGCTTCATAGCTTTATTTTTACACTGAAATTTAAAGTTGATCTAGGACTTGCCCTACCCCAACTATAAATCAGTCCCCACATTTTAAATTTATGTTCCCCTCCAATGCAACATATTTTTGTCAAGGTGCAAAGTTAATCCTTTTTTTGCTTTCCTTTCCTTAATGAATCAGGCCAATAGACTCTCCCCCAGAGCTGTACCATCAACCACCGTAACATCACCATAATATACCACTTTCAACCATCATCCTTGATGCAACCAAACCTCTGATCTCCTTCCTAGACATGTGCAACATTCTCCTGATTTCGACCAAACACTTATTAGGTCCATCAAGGCTTTCTGATGACTACACTGGCCTCCCAACCCCACAAAAATGTCCTAATTTTTAAACTCAAGATACTTACATTCTTTAATAGCCTCCTCCTCTGGCTCCTCCTCCTGGGCGTCCTTCTGCGCCTCCTCTAGCTCCTCCTCTGGGGGTCTATTCCTGGGATTCCTTCTGGGCCCCCTCCAGCTCCTCCTCCTACTCCTTCTCCTGGGTCTTCTCCTGGGATTGCTCCTGGCCTCCTCAGCTCCTCCTCCCGCCCCTCCTCCTCGGATTCTTCCTGGGCCTCCTCTTGGGATTTCTCCCGGGATTCCTCCCTGGCCTCCTCCCTGTTTCACAGTTACATAGAGATAGTCAGATAATGTTAGACTACATTGTGAAATATGCATCTCCACACATAGACAATTGAGTGGCTTAAAAATGTAAAAACATCTACACCACTTACAGATGGACTTAACCAATGGATGAACTTGGGAAATCTCAATCACATGGTGATTTAGTAACATCATTATTACTGGATACAGTTTATGACAAAATAATTGACAGGTAAAGCAGACATATTACACATGGTATTTGTCTAAGGCTTTGTCAAATTAAGCCTATTAGCAGTTAGAGCATTGCATAAAACTAATCTAACACTTGAGCTATCAACTCTATTGAAAAATTGTGATTAATATAGAACTCACTTCTTTGGATCTCAGGCCTAAGATCCTGTAATAACTGCAACTGCTGCTTCTGCAAACAGCACAATAGAACACCTCCTGTTCTAGCGCAGTCTTATTTGCCATTGATAAAAAAGCTTATTCTCATTCGTATTGTACCGATACAAATCATCCATAACACTGGTTAGGATACCGTGCTTGCTTTGTGCGAATGTTGCACCTGCAAACAGAGGCAGCGAAACATCACGTCTTGGGAGATGGACATCCTGGTACAGCTGGTGGTGGCACTCTACCAACTGACAGCTCTCCGCCACCAGGATCTGGGAAGACATTGTCATGCAGGTCAATGCCATGGCTCCAATACATCGCACAATACAAGAGATTAAAAACCAGTATTTTTAAAAAAAAATTGGTCCAATAATTCATATTTTAGTATCTGCAACCCTAGTACAGGTCATGTTATTTTAACCATCTTTTTAAAATGTTTATAAGCATTTTTAGATTGTAGGAAAGTGCATTGTTAAATTTATATCTTACTTGTGGAAAAATCTGCAGCTACAAATGTTCATGTTCCATTTTTGGGTTAGCCTAAAATGCACTAGGAAAATGTTTGTTATTGTATATCTAACTTAAAATAATAAAAAATAAAAAAAATAGCCATATGACTATTGTAACAAAATTTCTTTTCTCTTTTCACTCAGCTGATAAGGCTTTAAGAGGTGCCTTAAAAATAAATTAAGCGACCAGCGCAGGCATGCGCAAAGAACAGGTGGAGGGTCCCAGCACACCTACAGCTCACTCCCCTGGACACCATGGCATTGACCTGCATTGACGAGCAGAGAGTGCAAAAGGTGGGCTGCATATACAAAGGCTGCAGCCCACCCCTATTAGAACCTCTTACTCCAATAGGTACATTGTAAATATTATACACTGAATCAGAGAATTCCATAATTGCCTTGAAAAAAATCACCCCCCCAACATCATCAGTCTTATTGATACATTTTACAAAAGATACATGACAAATCCTTGTCACTTCTCCTGCAACATAGTCATCCTAGTGTACATTCATTACACAGTGTATTACATAAATAAATATTTACTTTAAAAATCATATCAGGACCCAAATGATGCATATTTAATAATTCTCCCCTCATATGTGGTGGTTGGTACAGTGACATTTACTTTTGGCCCCCAAAATAGGAGATAATATTATAAAATTAGTATTCAACTACATGGTTTGCCAAACTTTGTCATTGTTTGACATAGTGTAAATGTCGGTATGCTTTGTAATACATATACATTTGTCTATATACTCTTTTTACAGGTCAGGAGGAGGAGGAGGAAAAAGACACCCATAAAGCAGTGGTAGAGGAAGCCCGTGATGTGGAGGAGCCTCAGAGGGAGGAAGCAGGGGTCATTTGGCAGCAGACACTTGTTCACTTATACAAGCACCAACACCACTCCAACGCACAAATTAGAAGCACTACCTAGGAAATCAGCACTACTGTCACCCATCTAGAACACACTTTGGACACAAATCCCACAACCATTAGTTCCACATTCACTGATATCCATAACATGTTTTCCTGCTTCATTGAAGCTGCTTTCCAAACATCTCACTTCAAACCTTCCTACGCAAATGTCCCAAGTTTCCTCTCCTTCCCAATTATCATAATTGCTTACTCCAATTCCCCACTTTTCACCTGCTCTCCCACTACCCTCTCCAATGCAAATCCAATATTCTGTCCCCAATCCATCTCTGCCCCCAGCCCACTCTGCATCCCCACCTACCACATCTCTGCCCCCCAGCCTACTCTGCATCCCAACCTACCACATCTCTGCCCCCAGCCCACTCTGCATCCCCACCTACCACATCTCTGCCCCCAGCCCACTCTGCATCCCCACCTGCTACATCTCTGCCCCCAACCGACTCTGCATCCCCACCTACCACATTTCTGCCCCCAGCCCACTCTGTATCCCCACCTGCCATATCTCTGCCCCCAGCCTACTCTCCATCCCCACCTGCAACATCTCTGCCCCCAGCCCACTCTGTATCCCCACCTGCCACATCTCTGCCCCCGGCCTACTCTCCATCCCCACCTGCCACATCTCTGCCCCTGCCTCCCTATGGCTAACCCCCCGGCCCCTTCTGCTTTCCCCCGGCCTCCTATGGCTACCCTTCAGCCCCCTACGGCTACCCCCTGACCCCTATGGCTACCCTCCCAGACCCCTATGACTACCCCCAGCCCCTTCTGCCTACCCCCTGGCCCCTTCTGCCTACCCACCAGCAACAGCTTTCCCTCCAGACCCTTCGCACTCCCTTTGCCACACCCTTTAGGCCCTTCAGAACACCCTCCAGGCCCTTCAGGAAAGCCTTGGTCACTTTGTGCTGACCCAATACCTCTGCTTCTTCTCCAGAGCCTTCCACATCATGGTTAGCCAGAAGCCAGGAAAAAAAGAACACACAATTGCGTGGAATACCGATGCCTATTTGTACCAATACGCATACATAGGTATTGGGTTAATATAAATATCTTTAGAGGCGTTCAGATATATGGGTTTGCGACAATTTACTAATATAATTTTTAATTTGTTTCCAGTTTTTTAACTGTTCTGTATTCATGGTACTATATTATAACCTTATGTCCAATTGGTTTTATTTAGTGCATGCTATAGCTAGGGCAATCTGAACTTAACTGCATGTTTATATGTAAACATATATTTGTGTTTAATTTTTAAACTGGTTTATTCATTTTTGTCATGAGTGCTTTGATGATTGGGTTCCATAACCCTATGTATAAGAGGACGATTTGAATAATTTTTAATTTTTATTGTTCTGATTTCTGGTCATGTGACCTGATCGGATTATAAATTAACTTGCCAGTGTAACAATTACCATTCCTCTGATGAAACCGGACTGCCCGGAGAAACGCGTCAGAATTGGCTACCTTGTATCAGCTGACTAGCTGACAAACTGACCCCGCCTATCTACCCCGGGGTACTGTGTGCTGGTCTGTTGTTTGTATCTCTCCTTCAATTACGGAGACAACGGGCACTTTCTTCTAATATACCAACTGTGGAGGACTTCTTAAAATCATTGGAGACCTGATGAGCTAAGTATCGCTATGCTCAATACAATATAAGCATTGTCTTGATACCCTGTACTAATACGCTTACATAGCTGCTGCCGCTTGGTCCCGCTGTGGCCGGTCTGTGGTGTCTGCACGATTCAAACTGCACTTTAGCGTTGGATAAATAAGTCTAATCCATTACAGGCTCCTAATCAGGAATTTAAAGGTTCCCTACCAGGAAATTGAAGACTCATGGGTGTATGGCTATATACCTAAACTTTCTACTAATATTCGATTTGCCTTCGTGTTATCATACACTTTGAACTGTCATTTTCTACTTTACATGTCAGTATTTAAACCAGAAGCGTTCCTGCCCAGTTTGGTTTATTATTTTTTACATGCTCATTTTTTGAGCTGAACTAACAACTTTGTTCGTTTGTGCTTGACCATATTTGCATAATCTTTATATGCTATGCTTAATAGCGTTATGTGGTTCTATGTCACTATATTTTGCACAATAATATTGGTTTGCCTATTAACCGGTTTGAATATTGTAATTTGATTGGTCCGGATCACAGCTTGGTTTAAATTTTCTCTTTACAGATTGATACCGCTATATATTGGCCAATTTTTCATTACTGGTGCACCAGTTTATATGATAAGTAATTGTATAATAGGTTGGCGATATCTTACTCATTTAATAATCTATGTATGTATGCTAGTCAGTTGTGCTATTTTTATAACTAGGCCCTTTGGCCTCAATTTGTATAATAAATCATTTTTACAGTTGAATCAGCGCTATCCTCTACTTTTTCCACATTATTTGTATTTAGTTAGTACCAGATATCTAACCAGAGGCAGCAGCGGCCAACTGTAATTAATACGGTTCTATATAGATTACCTAGCGCCCAGTTTTATTTTGACTTAAAAATAGATGTCTAATACATATTGTCTGTGTTGAGCTGCCTATACTGTTTAAGGAGGGGTGGCATGGAGGAAAAAATAAATAAATAAGAATACTGTAATTTTGTGAAGGTACAAAAAATACATACAAGCATCTTACAAAAAAAGGTACGCAATTTTAAAAAAAATAAATTATAGACATATATTTATATACACAGGCAAGCCGATAAATATACCCCAAAAATGAATCAGCAGAATGCCAATGTAGTGAAGCATGTGAAAAACTTGTCGACAGGCACATAAATGTAAGAATACAGTTTTGACAAAGACAAAAACAAAAAAAGCATGCAGTGCAAGACACATAAAACATACCTCTCAAGACAAATAAGCTAGGTAATAAGATTATTGGTATAATCTTCCACAATTCATTATCCACTCTAAACTCCCAACAATGTGCATCATTGAGTCTTTTAATATATGACAGAATTGTATGCAGGTGTATGGTTTGCTCTGGCATTAGATGACGAGCTCTATTTATCCAATGCTGTCAACATTGGTTTGGACTTAGACTAAACCCTGAGCTGGTGTAAGAGATATGACAGAAAGACTAGTTACATTCACGGCCCTAGAACCATGGTTTCGTGCGCTTGAGTTTGGCACACCCCTGTTTAGCAGCAAATATGGCAACATGCCTCTTTACCACCCAGTCCACTCCCCAAAATCGTATACTGTCGTAAATGCCCCTTACGCTCACTTTCGCATGGACATTGCTTGCATATACGTGTGTATCTCTTTGTTTCTCGGCTGTAACTACCGGTTGTGAGCAAGCACAGAATGGTTTTGAACAAGATACGCTCAAAATCAGCAGATACATGACTTGATGAATCAGGCCATTCATGTTGAAGCCGTTGTCCTCAAACCTGTGACTACCCACCAGATGTGGAAAGCCACCATAGTTTGCCAAAATCTAATGTGTTCACTGCTTGAGACCGACAATGCAACAGCTGGTAACAACAACAGAAGGTGCTGGCACTCCGCCTGCCTGAATTACTTCTCTAACAGAGGGTATATATATATATATATATATATATATATATATATATATATATATATATATATATATATATATATATATATATATATATATGTGCCAGAACAGAAGCAGTAAAAGTAAAAAATATTGGGGAAAAAACCATTTAATAATACAGGATATATCTGCTCACCTAGGATTTTCAATTAAACCCAGCATTTATATTCTTCCAAAGTACATAAAACCTTAGTTGACCCTCTGAACAGACACATAGTTTCAGGGAGGGAATGCTAATGTCAACCACTTTCCTACTTTATAGATTATTTGCTACAGACCATGGTCCTGAAAAAAAACATGTTACTTATGAGACATTATTGACATTTTGAATCAACGTTCAGACATTGACTGTTACTGGATAAAAAATATTTTTTGTAATAAGAATTTATTCTATCTCCAACTACAGGTGAGAACGATGGGGTCTAATGTGATCCCATTATATGACAATTTGTTTATGTTTGTGTCTGCTATGTTTTTAGGTTTGTATTTGACTGTGTTTTCTAAATACATTTTGTTCTGTTAAATACATAGCTGATCTTTTTTATTTGGACTGGCAGTGATCTCCTTGTGAATCTGTAGACTAACTAAATGGGCTAAATCATTAGGCTGGCATTGTCCTAAACATATAGTAAACTTAACTGTGATATCGACAAACTATTTTTTACATCAGTTTTTAGAAAAGTGACAAAAACGGTACTCTATGAGCACAAAGTCTTCACCCCCATACCTCTGAAAATTGAACTTCCATACTCACATCTTTTAAGGGAGACACCAATCACCTCTGACACTACAGAATTAAGGGGTACATTAAGAGATGTTGGTAATAGATTTCTTTGAAGGGGTTACAATTACTGAAATACATAGAGACATGGCTTCTACAGCAAATACTATTTTTGTACTGAAGTACTGCCAATTTTGAGTCCTGATCACATACTTGGTATCTGAGATATATAAAAGGTGCAGGTGGGCTTCACTTGGTCCTTTTTCTGCTTCCCACCAGCCATATGGTTTCCAGGGATGCTTCCGAGCAACTGGATGGGCCACAAGGGAGTCATTCCTAAATGATCACATGATGTGAAACATAGGTCTGCATCCATTTACTGGGGTTAGCAGTTATGATCAGCATTGGGTGTAATCATGATCATTGCACAGCAAATGTCCCTAAGTCAGGTGCCACTTGCAGTACTGGTTGCTAAGTGACTGCAACCAGCATTGCTTAAACCGGCGGTTCCCAAACTGTGCGCTGCGGCTCCCAGGGGTGCCGCGGCGCTGTCACTGAGGTGCTGCAGGCCAGCCATAAAAAAAAAGAAAGAGCACATAAACTTACCAATCCGCCAGGCACCGGGACCCAGCAGCCTCCTCTCTCCCGCAGCTTATCACTGAATATCGACGTCAGTGACAGCTGCGGGAGAGAGGAGGCTGCTGGGTCACGGCGCCCGGCGGATTGGTAAGTTTATGTGCTCTTTCTTGTTTTTTTTATGGCTGGGAGAAGCGGAGGAGGACAGTGGGCAGCGGAGGAGAACATAGGGAAGCGGAGGAGGACAGCGAGAAGCGGAGGAGGACATAGGGAAGCGGAGGAGGACAGAGGGCAGCAGAGGAGGACAGCGGGCAGCAGAGGAGGACAGAGGGCAGCAGAGGGGGACAGCGGGCAGCAGAGGAGGACAGAGGGCAGCAGAGGGGGACAGCGGGCAGCAGAGGGGGACAGTGGGCAGCAGAGGAGGACAGCGGGAAGCAGAGGAGGACAGCGGAAAGCAGAGGAGGACAGCGGGAAGCAGAGGGGGACAGAGGGCAGCAGAGGAGGACAGCGGGCAGCTGAGGAGGACAGCGGGCAGCAGAGGGGGACAGCGGGCAGAAGAGGGGGACAGTGGGCAGCAGAGGGGGACAGCGGGCAGCACAGGAGGACAGCGGGAAGCAGAGGACAGCGGAAAGCAGAGGAGGACAGCGGGAAGCAGAGGGGGACAGAGGGCAGAAGAGGAGGACAGCGGGCAGCAGAGTAGGACAGAGGGCAGCAGAGGGGGACAGCAGGCAGCAGAGGAGGACAGAGGGCAGCAGAGGGGGACAGCGGGCAGCAGAGGGGGACAGCGGGCAGCAGAGGAGGACAGCGGGAAGCAGAGGAGGACAGCGGAAAGCAGAGGAGGACAGCGGGAAGCAGAGGGGGACAGTGGGCAGCAGAGGGGGACAGCGGGCAGCAGAGGAGGACAGCGGGAAGCATAGGACAGCGGAAAGCAGAGGAGGACAGCGGGAAGCAGAGGGGGACAGAGGGCAGAAGAGGAGGACAGCGGGCAGCAGAGGAGGACAGAGGGCAGCAGAGGGGGACAGAGGGCAGCAGAGGGGGACAGAGGGCAGCAGAGGGGGACAGCAGGCAGCAGAGGAGGACAGAGGGCAACAGAGGGGGGATAGAGGGCAGCAGAGGGGGACAGCGAGGCAGCAGAGGGGGACAGCAGGGAAGCAGTGGGGGGCAGTGTGCAGCAGAGGGGGGCAGCGGGCAGCAGAGGGGGGCAGCGGGCAGCAGAGTGACAGAGGGCTGCAGAGGGGGCATAGTGCCTGGATGCAGAGGGGGCAGAGTGCCTGGATGCAGAGGGGGCAGTGTGACAGAGGGCAGAGGAGAGTGACAGAGGGCAGCGGAGGGGTACAGCGTGACAGAGGGCAGAGGAGGGGGACAGCGTGACAGAGGAGGGGGGCAGCGTGACAGAGGGCAGAGGAGGGGGACAGCATGAGAGGGGGCAGAGTGATTGGATGCAGAGGGGGAAGTGTGACAGAGGGCAGAGGAGGGGGAAAGTGTGACAGAGGAGTGGGACAGAGGGCAGAGGAAGGTGACAGAGGGTAGATGAGGGGTACAGCGTGACAGAGGGCAGAGGAGGAGGACAGCGTGACAGAGGGCAGAGGAGGAGGACAGCGTGACAGAGGAGGGGGACAGTATGACAGAGGGCAGTGAGAGGGGACAGCGTGAGAGATGGCAGAGGTGGCAACATCAGAGGGGGCAGAGTGACTGGATGCAGAGGGGGCAGTGTGTCTAGATGTAGAGGGGGCATTTTTGCATACAACTAAATAAGTATTTCTGTCCTGACCTAAATACTTATTACATTTTTTTGACCCAACTACTTCTAAAACAGGACTGCTCAGTAATTATTTTGGAGGGGTGCCTTGAAAAAATTTGGAGACTCTAAGGGTGCCGTGAACTGCAAAAGTTTGGGAACCACTGGCTTAAACTGATGTCTACTGGTCTCTTAACAACAGTCCACAATTTATTTAGAGGAGTTGCTAATTGCTTAGGTTAAGAGGCGCACTCATTAGGTGGATCATGTGATCAGGAGTCTTGTCTTCCAGACCTCACTTCATTGGCTTTCCAGACTTTATTAGGCTTCATCTCCTGTAACTTATGTTGGTGATTGTTTGTTCTCACCCAGTGTGCTGAACCTGTGCTAAGTGTGTTTTTCTGTTGTGACCCAAATTGTGAATTGGATCTGCTTCTCTCTTCTGCCCCTGACCTTGGATTGTTTATTGGACTCTGTCTTTGTACACTGGCAGCCCTTGACTTCAGATTTTTTCACTAGATTCTGCTTCTGTACACTTCCAGCCACTGACCCTTTACAATTTATTCCACTTTCCTCTCACCTCTAATAGATAGCAATTCATCAGATATCTGTTCTTGTTTCCTATTGCCTCCAACTGTGTTCTGTCCATCTTTAAACCTGCAATACTCAGACATACTAAGCCTTACTACTACGAGTCAAGCTTTGAGGGCCAAGTATTCACGAGTATATTGCATCTAATTAAAAAGGGGACTGTTTTAGCTGAAGACCTCGTGAAATGGTTCTAGGTGTCTCATTATCTCAACATGTACTTGCATAACATTAGCTTTGGCAATCATTTTCCATTAAAGCTGCAGTGTTTCTGAAGGAAGATGTTTTCTGTAATTCTGTTCTCCTTGACTCAGCCAATTTAATCCTCTGATCTCTGCCTGACCAGACTTTGCATGGATTTGACTATAGTAGCTTCTCAGCTTGCCTTGCATATGCCTGCAAGTTTTGCTGCCTGCCCTGACCTATGTCTAAATTTGACCACTGGATATTAACCTGTCGAGTCTCAGTGCCTCTGTCTTTGCTGACCTGTTCCCAAATCTGAACTCGTTCTTAGATACATTCCCTGAACCTGGCTTAGTTTTGTCTGGGCTCCTGTAGACCATCTTCTCCGGTTGCACATACTTTATTAAGTTAATAGTAAGTGTTTCAGGACTGTAACTTGTTCCTATTGACCTTGTTTCAGTCTTCTTATTTTTATCAACACAAAACCTGTGGATAACAGCCTACAGCTGTGTGCTGCGGGGTAACTGTATAGCATTAACTTCACAAACTATTATCAAATTTCACATTGCAGTCTTTATTAAAGATACTAACCAAGAAGGAATGATTGATGATGATGACAAAGAATAACAATCTTCCTCCTTATATTTGAAATCTCTATCATTGTCTGTGTACTTTATGTATTGTCTGTACACAGAAATCTAATATATTTTTTTATTTTTTTTAAAGGTAATATTATTAGAGTTTTTTCAAAACAAACAGTGAATTTGACACATACCAAGAGATAAACATTGTGTATACATATAAAAACTCCAAAATGCTTACTCTCAATAAAAAGAAAGGCTTGGAGTCATTATCTATAATCAGGTATGATATACATAAGAAGGAAAAATGTTGTTTGTTTAAGTTTTTAAAAGGGAGGGGGGAGACAAACAAAAGGGAGGGGAATGCTTTAAGGGAGGGAAGGGGTGAGGGGGAATGTTCTACTCATTGCTTTATGCATCAGATTACATGGAAAAAGAGCGTGAACCCTGGTAAATTTATGAAGGGCAAATTAAATTAGTCCTTTCCACTTCTCATATGCGTAAAGACCCTTCTTAGACCTAGTGGGGATATAAATCAAAACGACAGATACTTGTCAAACGGTTGACAGGGGAGGCTCAGCGTCATAGTAACTCGTCCAGGAAGACCATGTTTTTTGAAAGTTCACAGGTTTGTCTTTGAGAAAAGCTGTGATGCTTTCCATCCTATAGATTGACCATACTTTATTTATAGTGGCTGAGAGCGAGGGGGGAGAGTTATTTTTCCATAGGGTGGCAATTAAACATTTAGAGGCATTTAACGTATGATTGATTAGCTTTTGTGTAAAGCAACCAGTGTCCGGGATCTGTCTAGGAAGAAGTGAGTATAGTGGGGACTCGGGCACTTCAACCTGTGTAATATCCTTAATGAGATTATGAATTTGTTGCCAATAGGGTCGCAATTTAGGGCAACACCACCAAACGTGCAACAGGGTACCCCGCAGACCGAAACCTCTCCAACATCGGTCGCTAGATGCCAGGAAGATAGTGTGGAGACGAGAGGGGACCAAATACCACCTGTAGAAGATCTTGTAAGAGTTTTCTTTTATTCTAACTGATATGGATGATTTAGCTATGTTAGTTCTCACCTTTGACCATTCTTTGGTAGTCAAGGTCTCCCCGGTGTCCCTCTCCCAGACAAGCTCATAAGGGTCTTTTTCGGGCTGGCCAAAGTTATTGATCAATTGATACAAGGTGGAAATTAAGCCCCTCGTTGTCGAGAAATCTAATATATTTTTTATGTATCATACATTGTGGTGTAACCTGGTTATGCAGATATGATTTTTCTTTGTGCTTCCTGCTGTGTTCTGCTATTCGAAATATGAGGTTCATGACCAGTGTTCCTAGCTTACACACCACCTGCAGTGGCGCACGCAGGGGGGGTTTCTGGGTCTCCAGAAACCCCTCCCCTCCGCTAAGAAAGTGCCCCACATAGCGGCACTGTACTATACAGCAGCCGCGGCGCTGTCAAAGAAGCGTCCGCCGCGGTACAGTGCTGCCAAAATGGAGCTGCTGCGCATGCAGAAAACCCCCCCTAACAATCCTGCGTGCGCCCCTGACCTGAGGCCCTCCACTTCCTAATCCGTTCTGTTTTGTTCATATAGGTTTTGGCCTTCCTCAAAATTATTTGAAGACAGTGGGCAACCATACCTACCCACTCCGCCTTGTATCACCTTGCAACTCTATAGCCAAATCCAGCCAGATACTAAAGGCTACATGAAAAAAACAAATACATGTATAGTACTGGTCATTTCTGGTCAAATGATTATCAGGTTTGTTTGTATGCAGGCAGGTGTTAAAATACTGGGGAAATGTTTAGCTCTGTTCGCCCTGCCAGCTGATGTGAGTCAGCACGTAAGTCAGCACTATACGTCACCCCTGGTCTTCCTAGTACCTCAATGTGGGATGAATAAATCACCTACAAAAGGGGGTGAAAGACACACCTCTTATAATATATATATATAATAATAGCAGATATGCAACATATCCAACAATACCAAATCACTCATCACACTGAGACCTACACACTCCTATCACACCTACCAGCTGTTAGGCTATTTGATAAGCTTTTAGAACCCAGCTAGAAGAGGTCTTCACCTTTAGCAGCCACCTTTCCCATAGAACTAAAGGCATTCAGAGGTACTCGGATGCCCCCAGGACTTAACTCTAAGGTAGTAAAAGCTTATCACAGTGCAGGGTAGGGAACTGGAATACTGGACACATAAACCTGGGACAAGCCTAGGTCATGGGTCCGTGGCAAGCAGGAAGTATCCACAGGTACAGGGAAGCTGGTCAGCAAATTGTGATATACACTGAACGCTATAACCGACAGGGAAGCTAAGACCACCCTGCTTTATATATAGAAGTTAGCCAATCAGAGGGTAGGAACACACAGGAATAATAAGCCACCATGGCCTGCCTGCTTAATTAATTATATCAGCACACCTCCTATTGCCCGAGAAGGCTGAAGGTAATTATGCTTATCGCATACGCGCTTGGCTGCCCATCTGCCGGGACGTGGCTTTTTCACTAAGAGCGTCCCGGCCATTTCCACGTGACAAGTAGGACGAAAAACCGTAAGAGACGTGGACCACCGCGGCTCGTGACACCAGCATCTGTCACATCCATGCACAATCTCGGCTGTTGAACCACACTCTTCATTCCTCTACCACTATGGTAGGGGCTGAGCTCATTGTACTCCTGCTTTTGTCTGGGCCACAAAAAAGCACAGTAAACAGAGGTTTTAATGTCTGCACAGTAGTGACTCCTAGCCAGCACAGTCCTGAAGAGAGAACCCCACCATCTTCCTGTGTCTGCGTCTTTTAAAACCTCCCTCTCTCCCACAGTGGTGTGTCTCCAGATGGGCATTTCCCTAGCCCACAACCCCACCTCAGATTGGGTTTTCATTTAGCAGGCACTGCCTGTGGACCTCCCCTAGTTTTCAGCTCACTAGCAGACACCTTCTGGTGTGTGGCTCTAGCAAGTCAGTTAAAGCAGGATTTTGACTCAGTGGCATTTGCTGGCAGGGTGGCAAATTTTATTATTGCTGGGGAGCGAGATCAGCAGCCTATTAGAAAATATTTAAAGGAAACAAATTCAGATAGTCCAGTGACCCAGCCCAAGGTAGCCCACTATTGGACCGGCCCAGGGAGCAGATGCCCCCCAGCCCGGCCAGCCCCTGCTCAGTGAGACACCTGCAATCTAAAGCACGGTTTGGAAGAGAAGGGGTCTCCAGCAATCTAAACCTTTAGTTTCAATGTCCTGCCACTCCCATCTCACCACAACAAGCATAGATAATGGAAAAAAATATATGATAAAACAAGGGCAATTCTGTTATCCTATGCCTGGGCCTATGTGGCTTTTTCACAAATTCAAACCTGGGAGCCAGCCAATTAGTATTCATGTGTGCTGCATGCTCAGAAGCACAACGGAGAGTTCTAACAAAGGTTGAAACTGGAAAAGTGGTCACAGGTGAACAGTCTCTGTCATGGCCTAGCAACAGGGAGAGTGCTCCCAAATGAACCGTGAGCATTCTGAAACAGTGTAATTATCCTGTAGCATAGTCATACACTGCCTAACTATATTATAACCTCACATAATTACATTATAATTAAAGTGTACTCAATAATTCACTTTTCTAATATATAATTAACTACATCTTATAACATTAATTAGACAATTTCTTGTATATATCTACATACACCATTACACCGAGTCATGTATAATTTTCCTAACATATTTTGTTCACATGGAAGTGTTATCATTCTTTAATGGTCATTTCAGCATTTGAAAAAAAGTTTGTGAACAAATTAAAACCCAAGTGTACGAGTACTGTATCACCCTTATACTAAAAATATATTATTGTGTTTATTGATTAAAAACTATATACATAATCACAAGTGGGGAATTGTAGCTAAATGGATATGTTAGTTATTAGTTTCTTCAAATTTGTGTCCTGTATTTGAAAGCCACAAAAGCTGTCTGTGCTCAGCCTTCTGGAGTCAGTAGAACCTTCCGTGTACGTTTCAGGGGATAGGATTAATTTGTCTCTTCAGATGACAGTTAAGTTAGACCCAGGACCAACTGCTAGCGTAGGACTTCTCCTGCCACCCCACATTGCAAATGATTCTTCCTCACACTTCTTTCTGCCCTATTCAAACAAACGTAGACAAAGTGGAAGAGAAAATATGAGCTAGACTGTGATTGGCTCCTCTGCATTCCACAGATTTCGTCATGGCAGTGCGATTATGTAATACAGAGTTTATCACGGATTGCGGTGTAACATGGTAATGTGGACATGTCTTCTCTTTGTCCACCCTTCTGTGTTCTTGTGCACCCATCTGGAATGTGAGGCTAATGACCAGTGTTCGAAGCCTACAG
This sequence comes from Mixophyes fleayi, assembly GCF_038048845.1. Taxonomy (NCBI): domain Eukaryota; kingdom Metazoa; phylum Chordata; class Amphibia; order Anura; family Limnodynastidae; genus Mixophyes; species Mixophyes fleayi. Next base: position 284,711,590 of record NC_134402.1, on the reverse strand, counting down.
AGCACCTAAGGTCCCAATTTCCTAGTCAGTTCTTTTTTCTTTAATTAAGAAATCCTTACAGAGATAGTTAACTAGGGTTAGACTTTACTTAATCTGGCAGTCAGTCAGAGCACTCTTATTGCCTGAGTAGATAAACACATTAATCATAGATCATTCACTGTGAAATTCTTTCTGCAGTCACTAAATGAAAGTGATCTGATAGTGGGAGAAGGTCTAAATAGTATCATGATGGGCTGGGTCCGGAGCCTTGGGTTAATAAGATCTATAAGGGTTTTTTTTTTATAAATGTGAATAAAAGATCAAATTGACTCAAAGCAGAGACACCCCTGACTGTCAAGACACTAACTTCATTTAAGATTTAGAAGTTACATAGGTTATTTATTTATATGTTACTATATGATGTTTTCCTGTACTTTGAAATAAATATTTGCCCAACCTGCTGAAAACCTGTCAGAATCTGATAAATCAGATAGTCAACTGGCTACTGAAGTGGTATTATTTAACCCAACAGTCATTTTAGAGGCATTCTGTACTATAGATGAGAAGGGACACCAGCCTCAAGCATTTTATCTGCTTAAATGTGCCTAGCACAGGGGAATGTACTGTATATGTCACTGTAAACGTGCTCAGTTTCCTGGAATGTGAAAAGTCACCATGTGCGTAGCCTTTCTCCAACACATGAGTAGTAATGAGTAAAAGGTTATGCTATATATGACAACAGCTCAGTAGCAGACATCAAAAGAAGTAGGTTATCCATACGCACAAATAACATCATAATTATAAACTGAGCTTGCCATGCTTTGTGAGATTAATTATCAAACAAGAATGAGGTTTGTCCAACACCTGCTTTTAAACACCAGGTAGTTATTCATACATCAGAAAATATAACTATGGTTTAATTCAATTAGAATGTTTATTTAAGTAAGTCATTGGGAACGATCCACTTACCACAGTGTATTTACTTTAGTCACCTCCTATATGCTTCTCTCGTGTATTTGTCCTACCCCTGAAAATGATGTACTTGTCACTGATTGACAACAAAATATGGTAATTTGTCTTATACGTGTAAACACATTTACTCCTGGCCTGGAAAACCTGTTTTCAAATATTTCAAGAATTTAATATTTCTACACTCCACTTATTAAGCCATATCATTCAGGAATAAAACAAAGTGCTTGGTGACGTCAGCAGGGCACGCATTCTGAGCGTAACTAGAGCTCAGAATTTCACGCCCGTATTTTGGCTTTGTAGGGGGTCGACTTCATCAAGCGATGGATCTCAAGATGCGTGGCCTGTACAAGTGCAGGGCTACTGTACTATAAAGGCGCTGTAGGTATGTATGTACCTGTCAGCTTCTGCTGATCCGGTGGATCGGCCGGCATTACATCTGGCGGATCCGCTGGCTCTTTCCTGTGTTAAAAAATATATTTAAAACAAAAAATGGTGTCCCCCCCCCTAATGTTATTAACCCTTGGGCTGACAGGTTAGTGCTGGTATCGGCAAAATTGGTGGAGACCCCACACTTTCCCCCCCCCCAATTACCATGAAACCAGCACAAGTCTGGCAGCACTAGGGTTAATATAATTAAGAGGGGGGACCTCATTCTTTTTTTAATTTTTTTTAATTTTTTTAATATTTTACAGAACCGGCAGGTCGGTCCGCTGTAATGATGGCCAACCCGCCGGCTGTAGAGCTTGCTACAGCCGTGGCAGTGTTTGGCATACCCACACTATACATTGCCTATGGCCACACGCATATAGCCTGAGCATAACACGCACCTCTGTGGTCAGCCCAATGCTGTTCTTCATCATGAATACATTTTCTCCAAACTAAAATAACAATATAATTTACATTAACATATATTCAAATAAAGTCTAAAACCGGAACACAAAGTTCTTTTGTGATATCACATATCTACTTTTTCACAACTGCACCCAGTATAACAAGAAAACACAAGGATATGTGAGCCAAGATGGTAGCATTTTTAGGTGTGCAAAAGTTTGCACTGGTTGATAAGAAGAGTTGGGTAGAATGAGGTAGTTGCTTGCACAAGTGTGCCTAGTTTAGCACTGCAGTTAAAAAATGAGATTTCATTTTGAGAGGTGCAAATATTAAAATAAGATAAAGGGATGAAAGGTGCATTTACTAAAGCATTCCCTACTATGTGGAAGGGAGCACAATTTCTTTAACCCCTGCAAATTACTTAAATTTTCACTCTTGACCGTTAATTGCAATTCTGCAGGAATAAGCATTTCTAGGTGTAGCCTCTGTGTTGCCGGGTGCCTCAACACACCTGGAGGTGATTACACACCTGTCTCATGTATTTTAATGTCTTGTAAACTAAAGGCCTGAAACCTGATAAATAGGGGTCGGTTTACAGCAAATAGTTTATTCCTCTTAAAGTGTGACAGCTTGCTCTAGCAATCCTGCAGCTCTCCCTACTACTGACAGCATTGGTGACTAATCTGGCAGCCTTTTCTGCAAGTGTTGCAGCTTTGTTTGTCAGTGTTGCAGCTTACTCTTGAGACCTGTAGTTCTGTCTAGGGGATGTTAAGCCCTACTCATCTCCTGTTGTCTCTACGTGCTTTGTGACCCTTCTGCTCTTCCTCCTGTCTCTAGGACTCAAGCACACAGTACTCACAATAACTGTGTATGTGTTTCTTCCTCTCTAGCAGGTTCAGCAGCTGTGAAGGCATTTGTTTCTGTGGCTCATCAGGGAATGAGTCAACCTGACAATGGCCATTGTTACTTCATCCTCTGCCACTCTCTGCATTTTCCTTCTGTTCCCTATGTTTTGGCACCGAAAGGCATGATTTTGGTGGGCTCTGACATCACATCCTGAGTGCTGGAAGCTTTATGGTCATGCTGGGAACTATAGTCAATGTCATTTTAATCCCTGTAAACAGAACGCTGCCTTGAAGTTTTTTTTAAAAAAAAAACTTACTTAGAGTCTTTTGCAGTCAGCTGTGCTTTCAAACCAAACTTTAAGCTGGGGACACTCCTTAGGATAAATCAATGCTTCTGTCAATTGTATACCAAAAATCCTTGAAGTAAGACACATCCTGCTTTACAGTAAGACTTTATAACTGGAACATCCACTCAGTTATGCATGAGTTATGCATTATGACACATGAGAAGTCTAAAACCTCTGTGTGGGCTGTACATAAGAGTTTATAGCAAAGTCAGCAGTATATATTTTTCCATAAAAAAATAACAAATTCAAATATTATTTTACTGTAATAAATCTGTTATTTAGTATTTATTATGCATTTCTTTATTTAATTTCTTGAAAGTAATTCTTAATTTTGTTTTAATTACAGGTAACTGCACTCAAAAAACTTATGCTGGGTACTAAAGTTGTACTAACTGTTTACTTAAGATAGAATGTCTTCCTAAGTGGAAAATAAGTGAAAACATTGAGAGTAGGAAATTTTAGTGGGTTAGGTGACGTTTGAAGGTCGGTGAATACTGTGGTGTTATGTATTATGAGGTTCAGAACACTGGTTATAAAAAGAACAGACCTGAACATATCACACAGGATACTGTGCAAGAGAAATGATTGAGCACAGATTACAAATGCTGAATAAAAACAGAACCTTGAGAATAACACCTAGCACGCTGAACAAGAAGAATGGTACTGTGCAATAATGTCTATATTCAGATAAAAAATCCTGATAATAAAATGAAGCTTACAGAACAAGAGGTGTGGTACTGTGCAAATAGGAGTTAAACTTGAAGCCTCACAGTGCTGAGTCATTGGATTCTCCATGAGTTTGTGTTGGATTTTACCCGGTGCTCTGCTTTAAACCCACATGACAAAGACATACAGGTAGGCTAATTGGCTTCTGCTGAAATATTCTTTGTAAAGCGCTGCATAATATAAAGGCGTTAAATAAATGTCAATAAATACACTAGTATGCAAACGTTTGGAATCACTAAGACATTTCTTAGTTTTTGAAATAATTCATACTTGTTTTTAATCAAGGTACGATTACATTGATTTAAAAATATAGTTAAGACATGACTAATGTTGCAAATGACTATTACTGTCACATATGGCTGCAAAGTCCCGTTTTCAGCAGCCATTACTCCATACTGGCCAACTCTCACGGAATGTCCGGGAGACTCACGAAATGTCCCGGACTCCAGGGAGAGCTGACAATTCTCCCACATCTGCTCACTTCCTAGTGAAGTGGGCAGATTTTTTAGCCTCCATGATGTGATTTTCCAGGAATCGCATCATTTTGAAACACCCCCATGGTAAAATGACTCATTTGCCTTACTACGTCATGGGGTGGGGTCAAAATGATGTGATTCATTGTGCCCTGCCCCCTTACACCCACCTCCCCCCTGAGACTCCCTGGGGGCCAATCTCTAAAGGTTGGCAACTATGCATTACTCCAGTGTCCATGTCTGGGTTATAATTAGAGATGGTCACTGACCCCCGTGTTTTGGTTTTGGATTCGGTTTTGGATCTGGATTACCGTCGTGTTTTGGTTTTGGTTTTGGTTTTGCAAAACCGCCATTGCGTGTTTTGGTTTTGGTTTTGGTTTTGTTTGGTTTTGTTTTGCTATTTTTTGGGAAAATCCATGTTTTTGGGCCTAAATTAACCCAATTTAGTGCTCCAACTGTTTTAGAGACAAGTAATCTAATTGTTGAGGTAATAAATCATCCAAAAAAACAGTTTAATTCTTCGTTGGTAGGCCTATTCTACACACAAAACAGATTGTCTTCCTCTCCATCTATGCATATTGGCAATGCAGCCATCGTCTTTGAATGTATATTACACCCTACACTTATAGTTAAATATGTAAAGAAATGGAAAAAGCCAGTTTGCTTTCTGTCTCTCAAGGCCCCCCTCCACTTGTATAAAATAGCAAAAAATTCAGCCATTATAGACTGTACAATATTAATTGACATGGAGAAAGCCAGTTTGGTTTCTGTCTCTCTAGGCCCCCCTCCACTTGTATAAAATACTAAAAAATTCAGCCATTATAGACTGTACAATATTAATTGACATGGAGAAAGACAGTTTGGGGTCACTCTGTCTCTCTAGGCCCCCCTCCACTTGTATAAAATACCAAAAAATTCAGCCATTATAGACTGTACAATATTAATTGACATGGAGAAAGCCAGTTTGGTTTCTGTCTCTCTAGCCCCCCCTCCACTTGTATAAAATACTAAAAAATTCAGCCATTATAGACTGTACAATATAAATTGAAATGGACAAAGGCAGTTTGGTATCTGTCTGCATCAGATCCTCTCTCCACTAGGAGTAAAATAGAAAACTATTCAGCCGTTATATAATCTAGAATATAAATAGAAATTGAGAAAGGCAATTTGGTATCTGTCTGCATCATAATCATCAACATCATCATTAGCGCCCTCGTCGCCTACACAAATCTCCCCCTCATCCTCTTCTAATTCCAAAGTGGCATCCTCAATTTGGGTATCACCGGCTACACTCGGGCTATTAAGGCACACATCAGCAGAATGCTCACGATTAGACATCCCACTGTTGGATGGACTCTCCACAGGGATTGTTGTCATTTGTGAATCAGAGCAAATATTCTCCTGTAATGCCTCACTGGTATCTTGCAGCTCAGCTTTGACGCGTAACAGTAGTTGTGCACCAATTGTAGGCTGGGTAACTTTTTGGGATCTGCCACTAATAGCCAAAGGTGAAGGCCTCATTCTCTCTTTGCCACTGCGTGTGTAGAATGGCATGCTTGCAATTTTTTTTTTATCGTCACTTAACTTTTGCTCAGTTACACTTCGTTTTCGCTTCAATACAGTAAATTTTTTTTTGGTTTTTGTTTTTTGCACTAATTTGAAAACACTCTGTTGTTTGACATCGCCTTGGCCAGATGACGTACTGGGAACACTAACATCAGGACTGGTGACAGAACCTGGTTGCTCATTTAGATCATATGTGGACTGCTTTGAATCCATTGCGTAGATACTGCTGACAGATATGACTTTTGACAGCCAGAAATATTAATGCACAATTAGGGAGGACACCCCAAAAACACAGAGGAGTGCTAAAATTTATTGAGTAGATACTGCTGACAGATATGACTTTTGACAGCCAGAAATATTAATGCACAATTAGGGAGGACACCCCAAAAACACAGAGGAGTGCTAAAATTTATTGAGTAGATACTGCTGACAGATATGACTTTTGACAGCCAGAAATATTAATGCACAATTAGAGAGGACACCCCAAAAACACTGAGGAGTGCTTAAAATTATTGAGTAGATACTGCTGACAGATATGACTTTTGACAGCCAGAAATATTAATGCACAATTAGAGAGGACACCCCAAAAACACTGAGGAGTGCTTAAAATTATTGAGTAGATACTGCTGACAGATATGACTTTTGACAGCCAGAAATATTAATGCACAATTAGAGAGGACACCCCAAAAACACTGAGGAGTGCTAACATTTATTGAGTAGATACTGCTGACAGATATGACTTTTGACAGCCAGAAATATTAATGCACAATTAGAGAGGACACCCCAAAAACACTGAGGAGTGCTTAAAATTATTGAGTAGATACTGCTGACAGATATGACTTTTGACAGCCAGAAATATTAATGCACAATTAGAGAGGACACCCCAAAAACACTGAGGAGTGCTAACATTTATTGAGTAGATACTGCTGACAGATATGACTTTTGACAGCCAGAAATATTAATGCACAATTAGGGAGGACACCCCAAAAACACAGAGGAGTGCTAAAATTTATTGAGTAGATACTGCTGACAGATATGACTTTTGACAGCCAGAAATATTAATGCACAATTAGAGAGGACACCCCAAAAACACTGAGGAGTGCTTAAAATTATTGAGTAGATACTGCTGACAGATATGACTTTTGACAGCCTGAAATATTAATGCACAATTAGGGAGGACACCCCAAAAACACAGAGGAGTGCTAAAATTTATTGAGTAGATACTGCTGACAGATATGACTTTTGACAGCCAGAAATATTAATGCACAATTAGAGAGGACACCCCAAAAACACTGAGGAGTGCTTAAAATTATTGAGTAGATACTGCTGACAGATATGACTTTTGACAGCCAGAAATATTAATGCACAATTAGAGAGGACACCCCAAAAACACTGAGGAGTGCTTAAAATTATTGAGTAGATACTGCTGACAGATATGACTTTTGACAGCCAGAAATATTAATGCACAATTAGAGAGGACACCCCAAAAACACTGAGGAGTGCTAACATTTATTGAGTAGATACTGCTGACAGATATGACTTTTGACAGCCAGAAATATTAATGCACAATTATGGGGGACAACCCAAAAGCGCTGGGGAGTGCCAAATATGAAGAAAAAATAATAAACCTCTATCCTCCTCTCTGCACTAGCGATTTTGGTTAGAGCAATTGCAAGAACAATATTGTATTCTTTCTCTGTCCCTGCTCTAATTAGCCTATGACTACACCCTGCTCTCTCCCTCTGTCAAATGGCGATGGATTGCTGTGGAGGCGTGTATTTATAAAGTTGAAGTATCGCGAGAACCGAGTCCCGAGATCCGACGACGTCACAATGACGTTCGGCCTCGATTTGGATTCGGAATTGGCGGGAGAGTACCGAGCTGCTCAGCTCGGTACTCGGATACCCAAAGTTCGGGTGGGTTCGGTTCTCGGAGAACCGGACCCGCCCATCTCTAGTTATAATATAGTCAAAACAAAACAGCTTTCTCAAGAAACACATCAGTCTATTGTTATTGTGAGAAATGAAGGCTATTCCGTGTGTCATACTGGCAAGAAACTGAAGATCTCATGCAAAAGTGTCCAGAATATCTTGAGAGAAAAGGGAAAACTGGATCTAACCAGGATAGTAAAAGAAGTTCCAGCTGCACAAGAGGAGAAGTAGATCAGAGTCTGCAGTTTGAGAAAAAGATGACTTACAGGTTCTTAAATAGTACACGTCATCTGCAACAGTAAAAAAAACGACTCAGTGATGCTGGTCTTAAAGTTGCAAAGAAAAATACATATTTGAAACTGGCTGTCACGAACACCCAGCCTGTCCCAGATACAGCAATCTGAACATCTGACCGTGACTGGTGTCACCTTAGTTAATTAACAATGAATACACCTTGTCTGCCACCACAAGGGATTTATTATGGTGTCCTTGCGTTCACCAGAACCACTTATTAATGTGTCACACTTAAATCACATACATATGTAGCATGAGCCTACCTGGGGGTAAATGTATCAATATGCGGGTTCTTCAACACCCGCGTGTTCAGCCTCTTCCGCGATTAAATTTCAAGCGGCGCTGCATTGTAAAGGGTTAACTTCCCTTTACAATGCAGCGCCGCTTGAAATTTAATCGCGGAAGAGGCTGAACACGCGGGTGTTGAAGAACCCGCATATTGATACATTTATCCCCTGGGCTTCATAAGTTCACAAAGAATCACGGAGAGTAACTAAGATAAAATATGTTTAATCTGAAAAATATTTTATAAGACTTATTTACAATAAGGTAATAAACAGACAATAGGGTGCACAAATGAGTTTCAGAAAATAAAATAGGAAATAAAACCAGAATCCCTACTTTCAAGTTCAGGAATTGTCGTGTGAGGAGTACACATTGAGAAGAATGTCACATTTCAGTTGTGGTAGACCCTCTTCAAAGAAATGGACACTGTACTATTGGTACAAGGGATTTTTAAACCATTTCTTGCTGGCTCTTCACCCCCCATAGGAATTTCATTTTTCACCTAAGTTAGATCGATGCCCAAAATGACACAGGGCTTTCGACTAAATTATGGATGTCCGTCACCTGGCATTTTCACATGACCTGAGTGCTCACCTCTGCTCGTTTGGCCTGGCTAACTCCTCTGCATACACAAACTACTCTTAGATTTTATCTGTCGGCCTGGCTACTTTCATAAGACCATTGACACTTGCCTAGATCAGACTCAGGAAAGTTAATAAAGTCAACAGAAAATAACAATCAGTCATTAGATATACTACATAATTGCCACACTGGCAAATAGGAAAAGAAAGGTTAAAATGTGCAGTAGAGCACAGACATTGAAATTGCGGAAGACTGAAAAGGATTATTATGGACCAATATAGTACAAATTTGTGGTGTTGGTTCGAAGATGAGAACATATGTGAGATGTATCATAAATGGAAGAATGCTGGAGGAGTGCTTGATGCCTTCTAACAAGCATGGCAGAGGAAATGTAATGATATGGCTGTTTTGGTGCTGGTAAGGTGGGAGATTACACAGAGTGTAAAGAATAATGAACCAGAAAGGTTCCTCTCTATTTTACAACATCCTGCCATTACCTGTGGACAGCACTTGATTGGGGCAAATTTCATCATGCAGCAGAACATAAATCCTAACAGGGGCGTATTGGTCATAGGCCTTACCAGGTCCCCTTCCCCAGGACCAGCCAACTTCCTTTGAGTGGCTGCGGATCTGCTGTCCTACCTCCTATGTGCGGCCTATCACAGAAGAACTAGATATCCCATGGGAAGCGCACCATGTGACTGGTACAGTCCCATGTGAGCAGAGAAGTGCCGCTGGAAGCTGCTGAAAGGTAAGTGCAAGCACAGCGGCTCAGAGTGCGCTGTTGACAATGTGTGTGTGTGTGTGAGGACAGCGGAGGCTGTTGGCAATGTTGTGTGATAGCAGCGGGGGGGGGGGGTGTTGGCAATTGTGTGTGTGAGGGTAGCAGGGAGGGCTGATGGCAATGTTGTGTGAGTGAGAGCAGCAGAGGTGTGTGTGTGTATGTGTGTGAGGGCAGTGGGGGAGCTGATAGCAATGGTGTGTGTGTGTGTGTGTGTGTGTGAGGGCAGCGGGGGGGCGGCTGCTGGCAATGTTGTGGATGTGTAAGGGCAGCAGGGGTGGCTGATGGCAATGTTGTGTGATTGAGCGCAGCAGGGAGAACTGATGGCAATGTTGTGCGTGTGTGGGAAGCGGGGGGGGGGAAGGGAGGCTGATGGCAATGATATGTGTTGGCAAAGAGGGCTTATGGTAATAGGGTGTGTTAAGAGAGCTTGTAGCAATGGTGTGTGTTCGCAAAAGGTGCCTGTGGCAATGGTGTGTGTTGGCAAAGGGGGCTTGTGGCATTGTAATATGGGTGTGAGGTAGGTTTTGACTAATGGGTGTGATTTTGTTTGTGGGGTGATGGTGGGGCAATTTAATTTAATAGCAGGGCCTATTAATTTATGATGAGGTAGTTTGGGGGCTATTAATGGGTGGCAGGTAGGCTATTAATTTAATGGAAGACTGTGGGTTGGCGCTAATTATTTAATGGTGGGTGTCAATAATTTATTTGTGCGGTTATTGTGGTGCTATTTAATTTAATAGTGGGCCTATAAATTTAAGGTGAGGTGATGGGACCTTTAATTTAACGGTGGGGGGGGGGGGTGGGGTGGGGCTATTAATTGAATATGGGGCTTAGTTTGGGAAAGAGGGCTATTTATTAAATGTGAATATGAATTATTTAATGCCGGCATGGACATGGAAAATATATTAAACATAATGCTATTAATGTATTGTTGGGGCTGTTTGGGGGAGGGAAATAGGTATATTTATTAAATGTGAATACTAGTATTTTAATGTTGAGACTGGAGGGAAGCCTATTTATTAAATGTGGGTGCTATTGATTTAACACCGGAGCTCGTTAAAGTTTTCTGAATTTCATGTACTCATTTTTTTCCAAATAGGGCTCCCAGCATTCCAGGATTCAGACAAGCAGCAACTGATCAATAGACACCAACAACCACAGGTGGGGAAAGCAACAGGTAGGGGATAGCAGGACAGTCTATTTTTCTATATTGGTAGTTCCTCTGCACCATGTTATTAAATAAACATGAATATGTATATTGTAATGACATTTTCTGCTACTGGGTTGCTATTGTTAAATTTAGTTGCTCATTTTATCCTACTTTCTATGTATTAGTGTACCCATCACTCATACACAGAGGAGGTTACCATTATGTTGGTGAACCAATAATCATACCTCCCAACCAGGCGCGGGCTGGGAGAGGGATGGCCGGGGGGCACACAGGCGGCCGCATCATATGACAGGGGATGCGGCCGCGTTGACGCGGCCGCATCCCCTGTCATGTGATGTGGCCGTCTGTGCGCTGACACGGCCGCATCTGATGTCATCAGATGCGGCCGCGGGGGGGAAACTATGTTTTTTGCATCCGGGGGGCGGCCGGCCGGCCTATCCCCCGGCCCTAATAGCCGTCTGACCCCCCCTGCCCCCCAGGCCAGCCCGCCCCTGCTCCCAACTGTCCCAATTTCAGGGGGATAGTCCTGATTTAGAGCTCTCTCATGAGTGGGAATGTTGGGGAAAGGGTGGTATGTAATAGGCAGTCTAGCACTTTAAAGCCCTCTAGAGGCATAGTCAACTTTGGACTAATCCCGCCTCCTTTTGTGTTTGCCCTGCCTACAGTTGATTTGGTCCCACCCACATGAGGCCACTTCCAGATTTTTTTCCAGGGCCACTTTATGTTCTCAAGGAGCCCCTGGATCATAAGCTTATTTCTAAGCTGTGTAAAAATTATTTGATAATGGGAACTGGAGTACTGTCTTTGATGTACTGGCTGGCACATCACCAACTCTCAACTCTGCCCAACAAGCCAATCACACCTCTGGGAAGAGCTACAGAAGCCGTGGATACAAATTTCACCTGCATAGCTTTAAAAGCTGACAGCTAGAATGCCAAACCGCTGCAGAGCTGGAATTGCTACCAATGGAGGATTCTTTGATTAATGTAACACTTGAAAAATAAAACAGTTCATATTTTGATCAAAACATTTAAGCTTGAAACCCTCATCATGGATTCTCATATTGACAAGTCCTACAAAACAACACATAAATGCAGTTAAAATCAAATGGACCCACCTCTCAGATGTGGGGGCTGACATGCAACAAATGACTGGTTTATTGAGGACACTTGATGTTGGGTTGCATGCTTAAATGTTTGATCAAAATAAGAATGAATTATTATTATTTGAGATGTGCGCTGACCCTCGTGTTTCAGTTTCTGCATCAGTGTCCAGATGAGATTGAAGGAAGTGTATTTCTAAGGACATGTTGAAGCCCAATTTCATATAAAATAGCAGCAGGTTACTTACAAGTTCTTTATAGTTATCTGTTCTGTTGTTCCCCAAAAAGTTGGTTGCTACATTTTTAAATACATGCCTAGCCATTTTCTTATCACCCTGGATGATCTGGTCAAAATTTTCGTCCTGGAGAAGCTCTCATATCTGTGGGCCAATGAAAACGTTCATTTGGCCGACTAAGTCTAAGGAATTTGTCCTTGAGGTAGCTGAATGTTAACTTTCAAATTGTGTCACACAGAAAACAACATGTGTGGCACTGACAGATGCTTTGCTCTCACAGGAGCAGAAACAACACATGGAAACAGGAAATAGTGTGACTCAGCAGAAAATGGCTCCGGCGTTGCCACACAAACTATGACATGGAGACAAATATCCCCAAAACTAAGCAAAACATGCTCGGAGTGAATGCACTTTATCATGAAATAAAGAGCTAGTAATCCATTTTAACTGTCCTATTCCTAATTAGCATATTACAATTAGTCAAAATAGATGGATTTCATTGCAGAAACATTTTGGCTCATCACCAATATACTTAAAATGAGTAATGTTCTCCTGTGTACAACACTTATATTGATCAGGGAACACAGAACCGAATATTGTATTGTCACTTAACACTTAAAAAGCTTTTGACCCACCTTCGATCATCTGTTCGAAACCCTTCGTAGATTTGGGTTCCCTGATGAATTTGTGAATACCTTATAAAAAAATGGTTATCTGTCTCATCTGTCCTGTAACCAAAAGAAGATCTGGCAAGGTTGCCCGTTGTCACCGTTTTTTGCGATTGCTTTAGAACCCTTGGCAATTGCTTAAAGGGCCAATAAGACATATAAAGGCATCAAGGTCAGTAACTTGGAAAACTAACTGGTGTTATTCGCTGATAACATCTTATTGCTGGCCTCTGACCCTGAGCATTGCATTCCTGCTATACTAGACATAGTTCAGTTGTTTGAATCATTCACTGGTTATAACATTAATGCTGATAAATCGGAAGCCCTCTCCCTCACTAGTCAAAAGCTATCTTACACTGTCCACTGCATACTATCTTAATTAAAATTTGTGAAAGATAAACTTACATATTTAGGTATAGATAGCCCATGCAATTTAGCAGACATATATAAATGTAACTATATCCCCATAATAAATAATTTTACCACTACTTTTAAAAAGGGGAAAAACTTGAATCTCTCCCTGCTTGACATAGGAAGCCAAGGATAGACAATACAAAACTACAATTAGATAAGAAACAAGGAGGAACTGGTCTTCCTGATATTATGTCTTTCGCTCGCTCTGCCTTATTTCAGTATATCTCAGGTTGACTTTTGCAGCAGAATTTTTACATTAGCAAAGATATAGGGGTATATTTACTAACCTGTGGGTTTGAAAAAGTGGAGATGTTGCCTATAGCAACCACTCAGATTCTAGCTGTCATTTTGTAGAATGTACTAAATAAATGATAACTAGAATCTGATCTCCACTTTTTCAAACCCGCAGGTTAGTAAATATACCCCATAGAGTTGGAGCTTTTTGGCCATTTTTCCGTAGCAGCTCTGTTGCACTTACCCAAAAACTTTTTTCCTCCTGCAGTGGATTGCAATGTTCTCTTTCACTTTTCATGCATAACTTGCTAGTAACAGGAAGACGGAACAAAATCATTTGGTCACTATATATACTTTGGGTAATCCTGCCTGTGAACCTGGCCTATCCAACAGACTAATTTTAGATTGGAGATGCAAAGGTATCATGAGATGTGTTTGACCCTGGGGGCTCCTTATACTTCTTCCAGCAGCTTTCCAGGAAATATTCATTAGACAATGAACAATTTTACATGTACTTACAGGTTTGTCATTTTATCATCACTGTAACGCAAAATAAAGCAAAATGGCAGATAATTTATTGCATTGCTTAAAAACTAACAAATGTTCAATTACATATATTGAAATGTTCAATTACATATATATAATTGTGCATATTCAATTACGATTGAGGCCACGATTGCGCGCGGCCGCACGGACCCCAGTACCGCAACATCGTGGATTTCTGTGCTCACTCCTATGCGGTGCGCACAGAAATCTACGAAAGTTAAACTGCCTTCTAATAATATAAAACCTGTCTTGACAATTTTTATATTAATGGTTCCTACAAAAGCAAGCTTGCCGAAATTGACGTCTTCTTCACCTTCCTTACTAAATGATGTAAAGCCAGAATTATTTGAAATCCTTTTCTTCGATAGAAGGTAGCATTTCCAGATATTGAACAAGAGGTACTTAAATTCTAGTCCAATTGGAGACCATATATAGACATATCGACCAATGAAAAGCAGATCTTCAGGTGTTTGAATCGGCTAATTGGTTTCTTTACTAACTTGGTGCAGACACTTAACTTCTCAATTCTCATTGCTATAGACCTCTATGTATTTATAAACTATGCTCTTTTATTCTCATTTCCGATGTATACTACATGGAATAGTTTAGTTTGTTTATTGTACTGCATTAGTATACAACAAGATGGTGAATTCCCTACCGGGGTGTTGAGATCACTGGACACTCATTCCAGCAGATGTTGTTGCTGATAAGACGGCTGTCGCAATAATTATTGCCACCATCTGTTTGTATACTGTGACATTTATATCCATTTTCTAATAGGAAGCCTGGCACACATATGCTGGATATATATTTGTTTAATTGTCCGAGTGTGTATTTTACTTATTAAAAAATTGAAGGATTTTTAAAGCAATAAAACACTAGGGGGTAAATGTATGAACCTCCGGATTCTTCAACTCCGGCGAGTTCAGCGTCTTCAGCGCTTAAATTTAAAGCGGCGCTGCCTTGTAAAGTGAAACTTCCCTTTACAAGGCAGCGCCGCTTTAAATTTAAGCGCTGAAGACGCTGAACTCGCCGGAGTTGAAGAATCCGGAGGTTCATACATTTACCCCTAGATCTGCCTCCAGTTGTTTCCATATACGTCTATTAATGTAGAATCTGAGTGAGGAAGGAAAAGTAAACCTTTGGTGACATCAATTTATAAAGGTCTTGAATAAGGCCTAACTACTAGAATATTGATAGTAAGTGTATGACCACAAGGAGGCAGCACCTTTTGGGGCACAGACATCATCACTTGGAATAAATTGGAATTGTGGAAAAAGCATTTAGAATAAACAATGGATTTATTTTGACACTTTTTTCATTTCTTATTTTTTTATTTACTTGTTTTTTCACTAAATAGGTTAAAAGATATCACATGGATGATATGTTTATAATGGAATTATGTTTTATATAGTTTTTACTTCACATGTTTACACTTTGGAATTAAGGAGAAAATCAAGAAGAGAAAAAGTCAAAGAACTACAGTGAAAATTCAAATATTAACATTTTTCTCATTTTACCTATGCTTTAGGGATTATTTTATTTTAGAAATTTATGTGTGATTTCCAAAGGGAATTTGTGCTGCAGTTGATTTGGATGATGTGAACTATTGGGCTATTTGAGCTTAACTTAAATTTTTATTAATGTTCTTGGTCTGTTATGAAAAAATTAAAAGAAAATCCCTCCTTCCCCATTCTGGAACACAAAAACAAAATGCATTGAACAATTCTGTTTCTCCAGCCCTACACTATATCAGGTTAGATTAAACTAGGGTGGCTAGACAAATAATTCCAGGTCCCTCTACATCAGGGCAATCCTGTGATAAGGGGATACAAAATCTCATTTCTTCCATTTTCTATTCCCACTACAACCTTTTACAATATATCTATACATGTAGCAACTGAACCTACTTTTAAATACACCCTTGACAAGAATACTATACACACACAGTACTCAATAAGTATATGCAATACCTATAGTGGCCACACGATGTCATCAGAAACAAACTGTTTACAAGACATGTACAAAGTAATAACAGTCTAATCTATCACTGTAACAGTATCAAACTGGGATGTAGCAAATTGTATTTAAAGAGGAACTGTAACATATAGATGAATGTATTTTCTACAAAAGTAAGTTGTTTTTTTTTAAAAAAAATTGTGCTCCAGTTGTCTGAGAGCGAGTGTGGCTTTTAGGCACATGCAGAGTCTCGGCTTGCGAGTCATGCAGTATATAGTGTTATACTAAACCCTAGGCGGCTTTTATTGTACATTATAGTTCCCCCGCTTTGCGAGCTCTTGTGCAGCATAGGAACTAGCGGGACGCAGCATGCTGCTAGACTCTACAGTCATGGCAGTGTATTTGTTTACAGTATGCAGTCTCCAGGGCTACAATCTCACATTTGCTTTATCCTTACAAGTGTAATAGGCACTATGAAAAAAAAATATTTTCTAAAAAGTGACAGGTCTGCTATAAAACATAACCACCAAGAAAAGCTAACGTTCTGTGCCGTATTAGCAGCACGGTGGCTAACTGGTTAGCACTTCTGCCTTACAGCACTGGGGTCATGAGTTCAATTTCTGACCATGGCCTTATCTGTGAGGAGTTTGTATGTTCTCCCCATGTTTGCGTGGATTTCCTCCGGTCAGGGCCCGACTCTTCTTGGCTTCCTGGTGGCTGGTTCCTCCGCGGAACCAGCCACCTCTGTTGCACGCTCCCCTGCTCCCTCCCCCTTAAGAGCTCTGCACACTGTTCCATTCAATCTGGACACAGTTTCCAGATTTTTTTTTCTGAAGGTGGGAGGGGATAGCGGGGATGCCGCGATTTTCGCGGGGAGGGGGGGTTTCGGGGTGCCGTGATTTTCGCGGTTAGTGTTCGTGGGGTGCCGAGTGTGAGAGAGCGCAGTGTATGGTATTTATGCTGAGAGCTGGAGGGAGGGGTGTGGATGTCATGCAGGTGAGAGCAGCTGAGAGTGGAAGGGCAGGTCTGTGGCTTTGTGACCTCTTTTGTTTAAGCCTGACTTTTGTTTCCTCTATTTGCCTTATTATTTTTTCTAGCATTGCTCCTTTGTTTCATGTTGAGCTGCTATGTAAACAATTTTGAACAATAACAGATATAAATGTACATAGTTACTTTCTTCAGCTCAAAAAACATATGCCTTATAGGATATTGATGGATATATATATATATATATATATATATATATATGGAAGGGGGTGTAGAGAGAGGGGTGAGAAAGCCAGGGGAGTAGGGGGTGCTGGGAGAGGGGTGAGAGCCAGCGGAGTAGGGGGTGCTGGGAGAGGGGTGAGAGAGCCAGGAGGGAAGGGGGTGCAGAGAGAGGGGTGAGAGCCAGGGGAGTAGGGGGTGCTGGGAGAGGGGTGAGAGCCAGCGGAGTAGGGGGTGCTGGGAGAGGGGTGAGAGCCAGCGGAGTAGGGGGTGCTGGGAGAGGGGTGAGAGAGCCAGGGGGGAAGGAGGTGCAGAGAGAGGGGTGAGAGAGCTGGGAGAGGGGTGAGAGCCAGGGGGGAAGGGGGTGCAGAGAGAGGGGTGAGAGCCAGCGGAGTAGGGGGTGCTGGGAGAGGGGTGAGAGAGCCAGGGGGGAAGGAGGTGCAGAGAGAGGGGTGAGAGAGCTGGGAGAGGGGTGAGAGCCAGGGGGGAAGAGGGTGCAGAGAGAGGGGTGAGAGAGCCAGGGGGGAAGGGGGTGCAGGAAGACATGTGAAGGCCATGGGGGTAGAGGGTGCAGGAAGACGTATGAGAGAGCCAGGGGAGAAGATGGGTTAGGTGAGAGGGACAAAGGAGAAGATGGTGCAGGGGCATAGGTAAAAGAAAGTGTAAAGGGAGAGACATCTTAAGAATGGGAATGTCAGGGATGCAACCATCATGAAACACAGGTAGTAATGAAGAATGGGGACAAGTGTTAAAAAAAATTTCCACTACGCTCTGTTCCTGCTCCCGACTGCCCATGTGAGCTGACAGCGGCAGATCCCTCCTCGCCCAGCGCACCCAGTAGGAGAACAGAACACAGGATACCATGATCAGGTAAGTTCATATATTTTCTCGTGTGCAATGTGTTTTTAACCATCCTTTCTTGAACTGGGGGCACTACTGTGTATCCAATGACGTTTAAAACACTATGTATTGCTCATTATTGCGCTGTAATGTTTCTTGCATATTTATGTGTACAAAGATTTTTAATTAAGAGGAAAAAACACTGATTGTCATAATTTTTTTCTGTGATTGTGTCAATATATCTATTGATGCCAGTTGCTGTAATGTGGGAGAAGATGCTGTAATGTGGGGGTGATGCCGGTTGCTGTAATGTGGGGGGTGATGCCTGTTGCTGTAATGTGGGGGGTGATGCCGGTTGCTGTAATATGGGGGGTGATGCCAGTTGCTGTAATGTGGGTGGGTATTGATGTAGTATGAGTGTGTGTGGGGGGTTATTTATTGATGTAATTGGGGTGCTAACAATGCAATATTGAGGGTCATTAGGAGAAATAAATACCCCCCCACACACACACACTCACACTACATCATATTGTACAGCACCAGCAACGCGCACTGCGCCAGCATCAGTGTGCAACAATATAAAACATGTGGGCCTGTGTGCTTTAAATGCCAGGGCTGATTTTTAGACCCAGTCCGGCCCTGCCTCCAGTTTGCTCCCACACTCCAAAAACATACTGGTAGGTTAATTGGCTACTAACAAAATTTACCCTAGTGTGTGTGCGTGTGTGTGTTAGGGAATTTAGACTGTAAGCCCCAATGGGACAGGGACTGATGTGAGTGAGTTCTCTGTACAGAACAGTGGAATTATTGGCACTATATATATAAATAAATGGTAATAATAATAATAAACATAAATACTTGAGAACTGTCAAAAATTGCATTATCTAAATAAGTATGAAAAATGTAATATAAAATAATGAGTGCCTGTTTTTGAGGAGCTGCCTGCTGCATAAATTTGTATGTTTTTTATCTATATTGTGTATGAGGTACACATATACACATAAGAATTGTCACAATATTGGTGGTTTATATAAGAGCACTAAGCGCCTTTTGCTTATTATTTTTTCCTAAAATAATGTTCATTTAAAAAATATATTTTTAAAAGACGCTGTTATTTGCAGCTTAAAGATAATAATGTCTGTAAAATCATTTTGGGAAAACAAACCCAATTAAACAAAATGACTATTCAATGCTCTTTTTAAGGCACGATTCAAGGTGAAGACTTAAAAATATACTTGTATAGATATACAAGGGGTTTTGTAGCGTAGTGATCACTGATAACTGCAGCTTGGTACTTTTAAAGAGTCAATTACAGAAAAAGCTTAATTGTCCAATCGCAGGAGAATTTATATGATAGACATAGTTTAGTTATGTTATTTATCTCACTGCACAAACTAAGTGTAATCTCAGGTGGTTGTGTCTGCCACCTCTTTTCCTACTCTCTCTATATTTGTATCCTTTCAGACCTGACCATGCCCCCAATGATGTCATACCCCACCGCCTATGATATCATAAATCTGTTTCCATTAGACCATCCCCCACATAATATAGCTAGGTAAA
Source organism: Mixophyes fleayi (assembly GCF_038048845.1). Classification (NCBI taxonomy): domain Eukaryota; kingdom Metazoa; phylum Chordata; class Amphibia; order Anura; family Limnodynastidae; genus Mixophyes; species Mixophyes fleayi. The sequence goes on along the minus strand of NC_134402.1, from coordinate 284,692,039 downwards.
GTCTTATAACAAGAACCGTTTACATCCCTTTGCTTCTACATTAGAAAAATACAATGAGAAAATAAATATATATAGGGTTAGTCTGTTTTTCACTAACAAAGTGCAGGATGTATACTCCACAGTCAGGGCTGTATTTAGTTCCCTGGAGCCCCATAGGCACACAAGCTGCGGCAATCGCTAAGCCTGACCCATCAATTCTCCAAATTTGCATGCCCACGTGAACTTTTACAGACATAGGGGGTATGTAATAAGAAAAAGGTCAAGAAACCTCAATATAGACAGACATATCAGATATCGGCAAGTTACTCTAAACATTTTTCTCCAAATTTAATGATCAGGGGCAAACAATAATTCTTTGTTTTTGCTTACCTATGACTGCTGTATTACCTATGTCTGTCTATATATGTACTACACTCCCTTAGATTGTACGCTCCTTTGAGCAGGGTCTTCTCTCCTCCTGTCTCCACCACTTTTAACTCTGCTCTCCAGCTACCTAGCCTTCCTCCTCGATGACACCCTTCCCCCGTCCCCTCTCGCTCCCTCCTCTTCCCCCTGGGGGTCTTACTCTTTTCCGTGCCCTCCTTCCTAGGTGCCACTGTTGGCAGACCTACCCCTCTCCCCTCCCCCACCTCTCTAGCTGTGCCCTGAGCTCACTGAGTTACTGTGATTATTGTTTACTGTTCTGTGCTGTCTCACCTCGTATTGTAATTTTGTTTGTCCCTGTAAGGCGCTACGGACACCTAGTGGCGCCCTATAAATAAAAATTATTAATAATAATAAAATACACTAATTTACTATAGCACTAGAGACTCAAGTACCAACTAGTCTACAGGCTACAGCAGTTGTGGCAGGGCAACAAAACAGCTAAATCCAAATATATTACACTGCCTGTTCTCTTCATATAATAACTTTCATTACTGGGTATAGTCAGAGGGGAGGTAAGGTCTGGTGGGGGAACCTAAATTCACAGATTGAGAGGCACACTTAGGACACCCATAAAGACTTGCTGCCTCTAAACATAGTCTTATGTGTCTGGGCTTAAATCTGCCCTTGTCGCCAGAACAAATTGAAGAAATTATATTCTGCATGATAGTTCACAAGCTAGTCTGAAAACAAAGGGTAATCCAAATTTGCAATAGATTAATATGTCCATGTTTTATAGTAATAATCTGTGTATTGTTTGAAGTAATATGCAACATCTTACACAAAAACATAAAAGAAGCACATCATAAACCCCCAGCACACTGCTGTCAAACAGTAAAAAGACCGCTATTTAAATAAAATGCAGAAGTCTTAGTTACACACAGTTGCAAATATATCATACACTTTATGATACTCCTGCTAATAATAGGATGGTTCCTTACATAGAGATTGATTGACCAACTTAATGTATCACTCACACAATGCGGACATCTAATCTTTCAGGTTAAAGAACACATTCTGCCAACTCATTATACATATATGTGATTTGCACGCAAAATTATATGTATTTAACAATGACAAACAAAATCTATGCTAAAGTGATAGAGGAAAAGTCTGAGAGAGACATCCTCCAGTTCTATGTTATGCTTGTCATGCCTTGGTACTGACCTAAAGCCAGGTGGGCAGAAGAAATGTTCTCCAGCTGCCAGACACATCACCATAGGAACAAATGACCTGTAAGTATATTACACTTGCCTAATGGGGCAAAGATTGACATCAAAGTAACTAACAGCATCCAATGGGGGCAGAGAGGTTAGTTACTGAATAATTGCATATCTGTCATGATAAGCGCTGCCAAGTGTAACACACTGTCAAAATCTCTTGGTCATCATAAACATCTTCTTTATAATAACAATTTCCACTTTACTCAAAGCGGACTACCAGTTTAATGGATGGGATTCACCTAAACCTCCCCTTCTGGCTTTGATCTGTTCTCGAGGTACAAGAGTGCCTTTCCCATTTCCTTAGATAAAGATATGAAGAGAGGTCTCTGGAGACACAGACACTGCTCTGTAAGTTTATCTCATGGCTGCAGTCTCTCCCCACATTATCACATGCATTTGCAAGTCCAGAGTGCCATTGTCTTGAACAAAATGCCAGTATCAAGGGATTGACAAGTCTATGCCATTGCCTGGCAATCTATCTGAGCTACAGATTGGTTTATCTGAATAATCAGTGTCTGAGAGAGATTCTCTCTAAATTATACTCATTCCACTCAGGCACAGTACCTGTCGGCAATTAAAGGGATGAGTTAGCAAACCTGACATTATTTCTTGCTTTGTTTTCTTAGCAAAAATAGACCTTCAGTATTGCTGTTCTCCATATGTGTATGTTAGGACCAGTGCTGCACTTACTTGGTGCATGTATCAAACTTTTTTTAAGCTGAAAATGAGAGATGCTTGAGCTGTTTGAGGTTACTCATGAGTTGTGTCTGGCTATTTGCAGTTTATTGAACTGAAATAAAATGACAACTAGAAGCTGAATGCATCTGATGTCCAATGAATGTTGTACAAGTAAGTAGAGCGTGTTTGTGACAGGATGGGCTGCCTATGCCACCCTGTCTGTTGAAATGCTTGGGAACAGTTTGGCTTGCTTTGCCACCGTCCTCTTTTTGTTATCCCAACTGCGCCCTCTAACTGCAGTAGGAGGGGCTTAAGTTTCTACCACTACTGGACTCCTTAGCGGCATCCAGAACCGCGTCCTTCTGGGTAACTGTTGTTGCTAGTGTACCCCCTTGCTGGTATACCTTGGCTGGTACCCCTGACCTCTTGCCTTCAGATCAGGGTTGCTGTGGATGGTACCTCTAGCCTATCACACTGGTCAGAGCTGCAGGTAGCAGGCAAAGCGTTGGTCCTGGAAAGCTGGGTCCAAACCTCAGAAGAGCCAGAAGCGGATTAGATTTGGGTCTAATCTGTAGGTCACAGGAATTAGGCGTCAAAGCAAGTTCCTTATGCAGTGATGTTTATTAGCTCAGGAAGTCCTAAAAAGGACAGTTACAGCCACTAGTTTAAGGCACTAGCGACATCCAGAAAGGTACAGATAGAATGATACATTTTAGTACAAACCAGTGCTGTTTTTATACACATTCTTACACACAAAGGGGGTAATGTCGCCCCCTTATCCTCCCTGGCCCCAACACGTCTGAGTTATTTTTAGTATCAGGATGCAGTATGTATCCCAAAACATGGATTTGAGTGCAATGCAAAGTGAACAAAATTTACACTAATCTGCTATATCCCAAAACCTTCTGTGTGCATCATTCGGACAGGATCTGAGATGCAGGATAACAAACCACACAGAGAGACAGCGCCCCCCCCCATCCTGCTGTATATAAAGGCTAAACACACAGTTTGGCCACTGAGATGAAAAGGTCTAATTATCATAAGGGACTTTCTTTAGAAAAGTTATACAAATCCAATCATGACATCCTGTCTTAAAAGTTACAAATCAATACCTCAGAATTGAATGTATTTCCTATACAGAAATATAACACAATATAATAAAATAAGTACATTTCTAATACACAGGATCAAGAATCAGTACATTTGCAATTATATAAATTTGCACACTGTGTTGATAAATTAAATATATTATTGCAATAAGTTATTTATAAGTGATCCAGCGACAGTGTTGAACATTTTTGTAGAATGTGACCATAATGAACGTCAAACTCATTTGAAGAACGTCGAATAGTCTTGGAAAGAGTTGAAACTTTTCCAACAGCCTCAAACCTGCTTGAACTGAAGCAACATTTTGAGAATCTCCTGAAATTCGTCACACTTTTGCATAGATTTAATGAGATTCGAAATTTTAAAAATGGTTCCAGCATCTCTACTGAAAACAGACAGCCCTGTGAAACTTACTCAGTTCATATAAGCATTCCAATATTTTTTAAGCCACATACTCGGATATTCATATATGGATATTAGCATCAGATTAGAGTTGATGTCTCCTCTAGCTTTTGTCCCACATTGCATAACAGTATTCAAATACAGTTTGTTTTGAGTTATGTATTGTTCAACCTGAGAGAATTACAAGATAGTATCATCTGCATAAAGGAGAATGAAAGCAGTTTTGCAAACTATGGTTAACATATTGATGAAGACAGAAAATAATAATGGCATCAGAACCATGAGGGCGTTTAGAGTAGGATCCTGAGATAGACACAAAATCTGCCTCAAAATCCACTTTAGTGCTTTCCTATACCTGAGTACTTAATGTTACTTAGCGGTAGGGTGCGATCTACAGTGTCAAAAGCTTTTGCAACATCTAGTACTGGTAAACTGTTCATGCTCTATATCACACTGAATTTCACTGCAGATTTTTAGTAGGGCAGAAACCAGAATGAAGTGGACTGATGAGAGTTGTAATTTTGCAGAAGTTTTTGAGCTGGGAATTAACATTTTTTTTCATGACTTTAGATTAAATCAAGTAGTAACAAGATGGCACTATTGCCACCACTTTTAAAGACTGGGATGAAGCTAGCAGTTTTCCATGCCTTATGAATTTGACCAGGTGACAAAATTGTGTTAAAAAAGGAGGTAATAGAAGAGAGCAACAACAGGGGCACAAAGGCATATAAACATTTAATGCAATATATCCCATATAGCCCATATAAGTTGTGTAGTTGATTAAACTGAGAGCTATTGTGCAATCTCTTCACATACTAGATTGAATTCATGAGTATATTCTGGAGCAAGAATATCAGTGCACTCAATCAGTGAAACTGAGTTATGGTGATGGTTATGCCTGGCCAGAAAAGAAGTAGTATATCCCACAACATATTCATGAAATACATTAGCAATAGCAGTGGTGTCAGACAACATCTAACAATCCTTTATGATAACACCTCAATCATTTATGATACTAGTTGGCTTCTGATAACTAGATGGTTAAATAAATTATTAATGACCTTGCAGAATTTTGCAGGATTTACAGTATTTTGATAAAAAAAATAAAAAGCTCAGAGTAGTATTTGGTTGTGACTAGTCTTGGTTGCCTAGGACTTGTATACCATATGGGTCTGTAGTCAACAATATCATGAATAGCACCAGTTAGTTTAGACCTATTCAGCAATGTATCTCTAATTTGGTAGAATAAAATGAGATCTTAAGTAACCCAGGGAAGATGAGTTCCACATGCACAGATTACACACTTCTGAGTAAGGGTGTCACATCGTTTTAAAGACTCAGATTAAAAAATTCAAACGCAGAATCTGAGTCAGCTATTTAGTTGTTTCTATATCAGAGAAAGTTATTCAGGTCATTAAGGAAGTGTCAGGATTCCTAGCATGAACTCCAGAGAGATTGATAATGTAAGAGTAAAGTGTCTTTATTAGGCAGAGATTCACAGGCTGAGAATGGTGCAGTATAATGGCAAAATAAGTTAAGGCATGCAGATACAACAGCAGGACTGGCAATATAGCTGAATAACTCAGGAGGTCACAATTGGTATAACAGTTCATAGAGGCAGTACAGAGTAGCTGGATAGCAGACCTAGAGAAGCAGAGAAGACTGTAAACACAGGATGAACCATGGTGCCAGGATACCTGGTAGACTCAGGAGGCACAAGGCACTGGATGAATCAGAGATGGCAGGATACCTAGTTTACTCAGGAGGCATGAGGTACTTGATATCCAGAGATGGCAGGATACCTGGTTTACTCAGGTGGCATGAGATACCCAATGAACCACGGTAGACAAAATTCAAGGTCTTGCCAGGAGGCGCAAGGCACTGGATCAATCTGTGGGTGTCAGAATAGAGGAGGGTCAAAGAAGCCAAAGGGTCAAAAGCCAGGAGAGCAGCGAAGGTACCAGGGAATGAGCTGGAGCGTAGTCTAGAATGGTGTCTGGGTCTGGGTCAGAAGATAAGTAGCATAGCCAAAAAACATGCAGGGGTCAATACCAGGATGTCAGACTGGTTCAGGACACAGGATCCTCTGGAGAATCAGCAACAGCAGGCAGGATAACAATGAACAGCCACAGGTTACTGGGAGAGGCAGTCTTATAAATGCAGTGAAACAGGTGTGGGTGCTGATGAAGGAGGGAGGTTAACTCCTACTAGTGAGATGGAATGTACAATGGTAGGACAGCAGCACCTCTGGTGGTAGGGCGGTACTGCAGGCCAGATTCACATTAGGGCAAAGTCCAAGCATAGTTCTAGCAGTCAGGAGCTGCAGGAGGTAAGCAGCATCCTCATGGAAGATGCTGCAGTGCAACGGGAGGCAGATTATGACAGGAAGTTATGACAGAGGCTGGCATTTTTTAATGTTCTAGTGTAAAGGATTTTTGGACTTGCTTTTAGAAGTTTCATTTTACATACACAAATCACTAGTCCAAGGTCACCAAAAATGTCAGGCAAAATTACAGAACTATAAATTTGGTTAGGTCAGGGTGATATGATACATGATATCTTAAAGTAAATGATTGGATGGATTAAGGTTGGTCCCCCAATACCAGGTAGACAGTAATTGAAGTAAGTGAATGATATAGTCCTGTGAATAATTATGTAATCCATTGTAAACAGTACTGTTAAATCACTTTGTGAGTTCATGTACCAAGGTGCACATCAAGTACAAAATAATTAAGCAGTTTTCACATAACAACATTGATATATTTAGTCACAAATTATCTCTTTTTAAATATGCACCTTTATAACCTGTATATTTAAAATTTAACATCCTACGTAAATCAGTGACAGTAACCTTAAATTCACCTTTTCTTTCTTTACTTTTGGAGTTCAGAGAGCAAAAGTCACTGTAAATTCTCTTCAACTGTCTTCAAATATTTACATTTTACAAATGTGTTTGTGAGTCTTTTTGGAAGTATGTATGCAGGACCTATGGTTTTATTATCTTGAATGTTTGTGACTTAGGGTTTTTGGCATAAAGGGTATTTCTGTAATTTGGAGCACAATGAATAAAATAAAAACATATAAATAAATATAAAAATTACCCTTGTTTTCCTCATTCTATTGCTGGCATTCCACTCCCCACTAAGGTGTTTAGCAGTGCTCCTCAAATTGTCTGTATGTATCATAAAGAACAGGGCCAATCTGAGAATTAAACAGCCCTGATATACAAACCACACCTGTCCAAATTGTTATGCTTACTCACAGTCAAATATTTTTCAGAACTTATATATATATATATATTTGGAACCTTTATCGAATTGGCAGCAGCCATAGTATTTGCTTGCTACGGGACATGTCAATCTAGATGGCTCTTTAGAGCACTGGCCTACCTGGCATTTGGGCAAATTTCCGAATGGTCAACCTATACCCGATGATGGTATCATGTGCATACCTCTCAGTCTGTATGAAATTGGCTGAGTGGTATGTGCAAAAAGGAGCATTGACATAGTGTTAAGGTTTACAGACACATTTGAGGTGGCACCTCAAAGTACCAAGGGGCTTGAGCGGGGGTGTAACTAACATTCACAGACCCTATATCAAAGTTTCCAATATTTCCGCCTCCAAAGGATTTTTTAGCATTCAATGGCACCCACTCAGCATACATAGTGGATCTCTGTTTGGGCTTTCAGTTCTACTGTTTAGATAATTACATTTGAACTGTAGGGTTTCTCTGGATATGCAATGCCCCCTGTGCCTGCAAGAAAGAGCAGAGCAAGAACCTCCATAGCGGTAAGTAATTCTTATCGCTCTTTATATGCATGGCTGTGTCCAGCTCACTGCCTGGCCTCATAGCAGCTGCATGGGATGCTATTTCAGTAGTTATGCCCCTGGGTCCAGGCTGCTACCACGTCTGCTTACCTGTGACAACAGAAGTGCACGGCGTACTTTCTTTAATCTCTGCTGTTACTCACCACACCACTGATATCTGTGACCCTCTCTCCTACCCTGACTGCTTTCTGTTTTGGGATTGGACCCCAGCATTAAGAGTCCTGTGGTGCAGGGCATCCACTTCTACCTTGAAACATCTACTTGACTGTATGGAGATTTTGGGCCCATTCAGATCATGGTTGTACATGTCTCTGATTATAAAGATACTCATAGTGCTATGAACATCTCTATGATCAGAGACAATGATGCTCATATGCAATGGGGGGACATCTGTACAACAGGCTGAGCTGTATCTGCAATGACTTGAAACTCTGTGCAATGTGAAGTTTTGTGCCTGTAAATTGGGGCTCTCAGTGCAATGGATGGGGGTGTCTATGCAATAAGGTGTGTCTATGTGCAATATGTCTGGGTTCTATGTGCATTATAGGGGATATTATATGCAATAGGGTGGGGCGTTGCTATGATGGGGATCTCTGTGCAGTAGGTGAAAGAGCATGTGCCATAAGGGGGTGTCTATGCAATATTGAGGTGACCATGCCTTAGTGTGTTCAGTGCAAAGGGGGAGAATTTGTACAAATGCAGTGTCTTACAGATGGTATGTGACCCTTCACAGAAATAATGTATAGCTGTGTTTTGCCCATTCAGTAGGGTTATAGCCGTCATTTTAGTTTTGCCATGCCTGTTGTGCTATTTGCATACATATGTTGTTTAGGAAGCACTGGGCTAATTGGCAACTGAGTTACATCCATCTGCGTATGTAGGGAGATTTATTTAGAGCAAAATATTATTATTATTATTATTATTATCATTTATTTGTTAGGCGCCACAAGGTATCCGCAGCGCCGCACACAGTATTAACAGTAGACTATACAGGGAGAAACCATACAGAACATGAACAAAAAGTACCAATACTTCAGAAACTCCGGCCAGTCATATGCAGTAAAGACGGAGCGGAAGAACAGGTATGGAGACAGGAGGGGAGGAGGCCCTGCTCATATGAGCTTAAATCCTAAGGGAGGGTAGACAGACCAGGCACAAGAGGAGCCAGTTGAGGCAAGAGGAGAGAAGGGAGGACGAGCTAAAGGAAGGAGATGGGGGTTAAGTAGATGGTTGGTAGGCTTTGAGGAAGAGGTGAGTTTTGAGTGCACGTTTGAAGGAGCACAAATTGTATTGACATCTAAATCAGTAGCAAGTTTAGATGTATTTTTGTAGTTTTTATACATTTGTATTAGGTACTGCAGCCATTTGTTTATTCAGCAATAAGTTCAGAGCTCATGGAATAACTTTTTGAATCAACCTATGTTGAGCGAATCATTATGGTACATGTCTATGATGAGCAGCTTGTATTTGAATAATAAGTAATTTGTTAAAAAAAAATAATAAATAAAAAAAATAAACTGGCTGCTGCTCTGGGTTGCACATGATGAACCACATCTAGGGGGTATTCAATTGTCAGTGAGTTGTATTTTTTGACTGTGTCATTTTAACGCTGTTTAATGCTGTTTTTTATTATTTTCGAGCGGGTTAACTTTACCCGCAATTCGATTCCATTTTTAATGCTACGTTTTTTTCATGAAAACGGTCCTCTCGCGCTCCAGTAGAAGGTCTATTGAAAGTATAGGGTGTGCGAGAGGCAGCCGCGTTAAAAGCTATTCACTTGTTTTTTAACGCGGTGGGTAAAACAGGAAAATATGCTGTTTTTCTCGCACCTCTTTGGGGTGTGTTAAAAATAAAAACCTCTGAAAAGTATTTGAAATCATGTAAAAATGTTGAAAAAAAAGTTAAACTTATGTTTATCACTAATGCCTAACTTGTGTAAGTTGCTTTTCTTGTGAAAAAGTAATGAAATAAAAAAATAAAAATAAATAAAAAATAAAATCACTAATTAATTATATTTATGTATGTTTTTGGTACAAATATGAATGTAGTAATGTGTTTTGACATGGCATAGATGATTGTGTGGTAAAAAAAAAAGTTGAATTAAAAAATATGCTAAAGAAAGTACTGTAATGTAGATATTATCATGTGTAATGCAATCTAATGTATGGAAATGTATGCAAAACCTTTCTTTTGTGTTATACATGACTGCGTTAAAACTCCCCTTCTCTCCCCTAAAATCGCGCAAACACAATGATTAACGCGCAGGGGCAGCGTTCCCTCTTTTTCAATTGAATTGCACGAATTTTCCCGTTGCTCTAACTCAAAACGAACGCTATTGCCGTCAAAAACCCGAGATTTTTTTTTAAGACAGCTGGGAAAAGAAACAACTCGCTAACAATTGAATACCCCCCCTAGAGTTAGGAATAAATCCAGCTAGAATGTACAATTTTGTACTGTGGCAAAACCATGATTAAAACATGTGGACAGATATAGAGGGGCATCATCCTTGCTCAAATTTAAATTGTAGTGTAAAATTAACATTGCACAGAATTTTGGTGCTTCATGTAAAAGCAGCCTGTATTTTCCTTGCATGCACAAAAAATAACATTCGGCCAGCTGCACCGGAACATGGTTTGTCCTGGTGCAAAGTTGAACAATTTAGTTGAATTTGGTCCAACTTCTGAATTGGACCCAATATGCTCTGAGGTCAGTCTGACCTATACAAACCTGAACAATTGATCTTATAATGGTGACACATGAGCATGTTAGATGACAATGTCCTGCTATATTATCTGACACTAGTATATAAAGATAAGAAATTTGACTTGAAAAGAATTTTGTAGCTGTCTGTTAATGCTATGCCAAGATATTTATTTTATCTTTTGTCTGCAATGATTAAGAAGTGTTTTCTTTAACTTGTAGATTCTTAGTTTTCATTGAGAGGTTTTACTAGTGTTATTTAGTAACAAAAATCTGTATGCAGTTTACCTTTTTTTTATTCAGTAAGCACCTCTTTCGGGATTGTTAAAATTGGTTGGAAAAGATTGGAAAGATCATTCACATGTGGTTGGGAATTTTCCTCGTTTTACAGTATTTCAACACTTTTATATCTGGCAATGACCTTAAAATGTTTAGTGGGGCCCCTAATGCAAAGCAAAAGATACAGTATATGGGAGCTAGGATCAGCCTAGGTATATACTTCTTGTTACAGTATTTAAAAAAGCCTTGGACAATAAATAGAAAATGGAAACATGTATGTTGTGCCAATGAATCATTATCTATCATTGTAATTTTCCACCCTGTTCCATTTTCTACATTCTTTAATCGATTTCTGTTTATCTCTTTCCCTTTCTGTTTCTCCCAGTCCATTAGTATCTCTCCCTGTCTTATTTCTTACCATGCTGGATCTGTTTCTTCTCATACTCAATGTTTGATTGGCTGGTGAGTTCAGGAACTTCACCATGCTGCTTCCTGCACCTTATAAATACAGCTGTGCTGGTGTGGGACGCAGTGTGATAAAATGCTTGTGTTGTTAGGCTCTTCCAGTCTTCATTTTTCAATTTTAACTTAGGAATCAGATTTATTTGGTTTTATTTGTCATTAAAACCCTCAGTTGGGTTTTTCTGTTAAAATTAAAACCCCCATGTGTAATACACATCAATGAACATTGCCCATTATTGATTTTGCAAATAATATTTATATAATTGGTGAAGTTTAACCTCAGAAAGCAGCAAATATATGTTATATCCTGCACTCTTCATGGTCATGCTACCATACTTGCAAGCCCAGCTATCAGCCAATCTACTGCCATTTCTTCTGCACGCCTCAAGGCATTGGGAAGTGTGTGTTTTAAAACGCACGTAAATCGGGTATATATGCCCAAATTCAACAAGGAGCGGATCTGAAGACACGGGTGTTGATGAATACGGGTGTAGTTCTGCTCTGCTGAGTGTTTTTTTAATGAATTGAATACATTTATTAGGATGTTATGAATGTCTACTGTGCAAAAAATACATATTTATAGTTGCTTCTGACTGCAAATACATGTCTTAGCATATATAAACAGCCGTCTTCACTTAGACTAGACCTGGGGCAAACAATATGGCTAAAAAACAAGTAACTGAAAAATGCAGAAGATCTTAAATCGGATGCTGCTTTGTGCACTCGAGATTGGCACACCCTTACTGTACAATGACTACAGGCAAACGCCCCTTCTCCATCCTGTTCCCTCTCTGAAATCATAGGTTGTAGTAAGTGTTGTTTGTGCTTGATGATGAATTGAACGTGGCTGCGTTCCGTGGCGTATTGTCCTGTTCTGAGCACACTAGAGTAATTGTGCGGATTATATGCACAAAATTGCCTTTTAAGTGCCTTAGTGAATCAGGCCCATTATTTATAGATTATTTTACTTGCATTTCATGCTGATATAGAATGTAGTTACAATTTACATCTGCTTCCAATGTAAGGTTCTGGGTTACAATTCTTGAATTATGTGATAACAAACTTGCACAACATCCTCAATTTGCTGCCACTCTTGAGATCTTGCATGATTCTTGCAGCTTTGGTCCAACTCAACTGATATGTTTTGGATCGCCGCATTATCTTTGATGCTATGCAACACTAATGTATGGTTTCATTTTTCTGAATGTAACCAACCCATCATCAAATGACACTTTCACTGTTTTCCAAACAATCATCTGATTAGCTGATCTCTCAAAGTACCATTATGCTTGTCAAACCATAATGTCTGTGCCCCCTTAGACTAATTGTACTACCCACAACACACATATGGCCTTTGAATGCTCTCAACAATCTCTGCAGAAATTCATTATTACCTTCATTATTCTCATCTAACATTGATCCTTGGGTCAAAGACCAACTGCTATTAGCGATTATGTTTCCAGATGTCTTCAACCTAACCCTGATCAACCTTTATAAAAATTTAACCTCCAGTACTGATGTCCTGCCTGTGTTCCCAAACACCACATTATCTCCAATTACCACCTGATTAACCATTATATTTCCAACAAACTTCGAAATAAACTTTTGCACCCCTCTATACAAAGTTTATCCTTACTGTTCCGAGCTTGCTTCTAACGCTCCTCCCCCTGTAACCTATGATGGCCCAACTCCTCTAATATACTTGAAAAAGAAGGCATTATCACATGCTTATTTTCATATAACTTAATGCCATATAAATCACCATATTGGTATCACTGTACTTAGCATGACTATGTGGGGCAATGCAGATACTGTGGTATAGTCTGGGATTCTCAAGTTGGCCTTACACAGATATTGACAATGCAGTATATTGATGATTTCATGTATGTATGACTTTACATGATTTAGTACACTATAAATGTTGGACATACACTACAGAACAGTGGTATTAATTGTGGAATTTTATTTTCTCATGTCATCAAAAATAATATTTTTAAAATCACTTGCTTGCTACCACGAAGTGGCCCAGGAGCCATAGACAGATATAGAAATATATAGAGATATAGATATATAAAGCTATAGACAGAGAGATAGCTGTATACATAGTAACTTTCTGACACTTGAAATACAGAATGAAAAAAATAGTCTTTATAATTTATTTGCTATAATTTGTTTTAAATTAAATATCAATAAAATATTTAGCAACAAAAATAAAATATAATTTTTCAAAATATTTAATAATAATCAACTTTTCCCTATTAAGCATGTCTCCTTAGTTACAGTCGTTGTGTATCTGATTATACATTGTTGTGAAACTACTTATCTTCCTAAAAATGCTTAATCTTTAATTAAATCTCACATAGTACAGTCAAGTGAAATAATAATCAATGAGATCCTATGCATTGCTAGGGAATGGGACTACACATCTTCCTGCCACATAAACAGCCTTGATGTTCCTGTCGTCACCTGCAACAAACACAAATTGATGTGGACAAATAATTAAAAACAATATAAAAAATATAATATTCCCTACTATATATTATAAGTGAATTAGCGTTTAAAATGAAATTATAAACATGTTTTTAATTCATATCCCCAGAATTAATAAAACAATGATGTGGAAACATTTTTGTTCTCTTCTTATGGAAAAACAATCATATATTAAAGTTATTTGTGCCGTATCCATTTGTGAGCTGGAAATGTCAGGAGACGTGTATCAAGCGTATTGACTAAATTTGTCTAATTAACCTCCTTTGAAGTTGTGAATGCTGCAGTGTGTGACGCTCCTGTTATGGTCATCGATTTGATATACTGTAATGGGTGTCTGTGCCACCTGTATTTGTACTAAGCTGACAGATACCATTGGAGTGTCTTTGTTAGGACTGCTGGCATTACTGCTAAATGGCAAGAAATATCAGTGGATCAAAGCCCATGGAATTATTGTGTACACTGTATAGAATTTTATGAATTAATGGTCAAGGTTACTAAGAATATAATTTTATGGCCAGACATCCTGATAATGTTGGATTGTAACAACTTTGTAAGAATTTAGGTTAAACCACATCCAACATGCCCCAATTATGAGATATTATATTAACATAGTTGTGGTTTCATTAAAATGTATTAATTAAGAACAAAGTGAATGCGGGTAGTAAAATCTCAGGGCCGCTAAGCAGATCATAGTTACTTCTGCTATTATACAGAATGCAGCAATCAGATAAAGTGCCAGCCATTGGGTGATACTAAATATAAGCTCAGA